>NW_008360310.1:1754150-1762640 GCF_000622305.1 Nannospalax galili
ACAAAAATAGACCCATAGATCAATGGAACAAAACTGAGGATCCAAATATGAGTACATGCAACTTCATCCATGTGATATTTGAAAAAGGGGCCAAGAATATTCACTGGAGGAAAGACAGCATGTTCAGCAAATGGTGTTGGCAAAACTGGATCTCCACCTGTAGAAGAATGAAACTAAACCCCTATCTTTCACCTTGCACAAAAGTCAGCTCCACATGGATCAAATACCTCAATGCGAATCCTGAAACTCTGAAACTGTTAGAAGAAAACATCAGCAATTACCTACACTATATAGGTGTAGGAAAGGATTTCTAAACCAGACATCAACTGCTCGAGAAACAAGGTCAAGAATAAAAAAAAAGGGGAGGGGGGACCTCATTAAACTAAAAAGTTTATGTACATCAAAAGAAGCAACCAAGTAAGTGAAGAGAAAACCCACAGAATGGGAGAAAATCTTCACCAGTGACACATCTGACAGAGGTTTCACATCCAGAATATATAATGAACTCAGAAAAAGTAATCAGAAAGGAAGGAACCCAATAAAAAGATGCGCTAAGGAGCTGAACAGAGAGTTCTCAAAAGAAGAAATAAAGATGGCTACAAAGCATCTTAAAAGGTGTTCAACATCACTAGTAATTAGGGAAATGCAAATTAAAACCACTTTAAGATTTCATCTTACCCCAGTCAGACTGGCTAGGATCAAGAGAACAAATGATACCAAATGTTGGAGAGGATGTGGGGAAAGGGGAACACTCATCCACTGCTGGTGGGGCTGCAAACTTGTTCAACCCCTATGGAAAGTAGGGTGGAGAATTCTTAAAATAACTACAAATGAACCTAGCATTTGACCCAGTTATACCACTCCTTGGCATATACTCAAAGAACTCATCCTATTGCAGAGACACTTATACATCCATGTTTGTTGCTGCTCTTTTCACAATAGCTAAGAGATGGAAGAAACATGAGTGAATAATGAAAATGTGGTTCATATACACGATGGAGTTTTACTCAGCAGTAAAGAAAGATGAAACCCTGAAGTTTGCAGGTAAATGGATGGAACTAGAAACTGTTATACTAAGTGATGTGACACAGACTCAGGAAAAAAGCCAACATATGTTCTCCCTCATATGTGGATCCTAGCACCAAATCCTTATAGGTCTGTTTGTATCCAAACATAACTACAGGAACAAGGATAATGAAAGGGAACCAGGGAGGTCAATAAAAAGAATGAATCTGAAAGAGAAGAATAGTAGGAAACAGGCATTAATAAGGGAGATATGATAAACATGGGGTTATTTTAAGGGGAGGGACTAGGGAAGGTTATACAAGGAACCTAGGGGATAAAGGGAAAGAAGCTCAAGAAAGGTGAGACCATTGGAAAAGGGTATTTTTAAGGAAGAAATGGAAAAAATTAGGGTACTTTAAATGGGGAAACCATGGTGGAAGGGTTAGGCAATGTGAGAGATTAAATAATGCCTACCTAGTTTTAAAAAAAAAAACAGAGGGAACCATACTTATCGAACCTACTACAAATTATACATACAACTACCTCAAGGAATATAATATGTATCTAGGCAAGGTTTATCTGAGAACATTTGGTCTTTGCCCAAGCTTTATCTACATGGCACATGGTAATTAAAAGTACCAGACTGGTGAAACTAACCTTCTTCGATGTTTAACAGCCATATTTTGAGGCCTATGCTAACTTGGTCAGAGGGCCATAAAGGACAGTTTTGCTCCTTGCCCTCCTAGGTCAACTAACTTCCAGAGGACTAAGAGCATCTCTCAAAATGTCCTGTAACTGCATGAGTCACCTGTCCTCTTGATCAAGGAGGCCATGGAGATCCCATCAAATGGACTTGAACCAGTGTCCAGTCTAAAAGAGGAGGTTCAACACAGAGGAAATATTCCCTCCATGTTTGCAAGCAGAGCCAGCCATGGTTGAGCAGGACCTTTGACTTATCTTCACATAGACAGAACTGGTAAAAGAAATGAGCCAGGAGCTCCTCCCAAGCCCATGTGATCCCTGAGGAACAGATCCTCAAATGGCCTTAAGAGTAAAAATAAATTGGTTTATCTGGGCCAACTGTATGGCCTTAAACATCAAAAGGAAAGTATAACCAAAGATTAAAGGGACCAATATAATTTTTTAAGAGTCCATATGTATAGCTAAAGGCTACATAACAAGCAACAATACCAGATAGGAGATATCTTCTTTTGAGTTATTGGCCAGGGTGGCCCAAGAGACTCCCAGATAGTAACCCAGCATAGAACTGGGAAAATGAATAGCAGACCCCAATCTTATCTAAAGGAATATTGAAAACTGATTGCTGCTAGATGAGGAACAGCTGATCTTCCTAAAACAAAGACCCCTAGATAGGCCAACTAGATTCACTGGATGGACAAGTACTGGGGAATGGCTGGGGGTGCCGACAACACAGCAGACAGCAGATACTTTTATAACTACAGATTACAGACCACTATCTTTATTTCATAGATGAAAGCACCAAGGTTCCAAACAAACAGCACATTCCCTAAGGCTACAAAGTTAAGACAGTGGCATGTTCCTGAGCAGTTAAGAGATGAAAGGTGAACAAAAAGGATAGGAAGTGTAGGCAAAGACAGGAGTGGGGAACAAAGAATGAATCTGGTATTATTTAGAGAAATATAATAATCAAAAAACACATAAGCACCTAAAGGCAAACGGGTGAAGGAGCATAGGAATGAGTGTTCCTCATACATGTTGGGAGTCATTTTTAGAGTAAATAACACAATTGGTAATTTTTAAAGTAAACTGCAGCAGGGCCAGGACTTGAATAGTCTGCTAGATGCCAAATTTGATGTTTCTAAACACTATAGTAACAAAAAACTGATCCAGGTTAGGCAAATAATTTATATTTAGAAAAATATATATTTTAATAGGTATTGCAAATGTTACTTTTTTTTTTTTCAAAACTACATCATGTTTCTAACAACAAATAAGGATTTGGGAAGAATGTGTGCTGTTTAACCCACTTAAGAGTAAATGACACAGAACTGATCTAAGAGGGTATGGGTATACCACAAAATCCCTAAATAATTCCATAATTACTCATATTTTATTTATTTCCTTCAGAAATGTCTTATCAACTTCTGAAATCACGTTATATTTTAAATTTAACCCATTTAGCAAGGTAGGGTAGCTCAGGCCTGAAATCTGATCACTTAGGAAACTGAGGCAGGAAGATCATCACAACTTGAAGGTTAGCTTGGTAACATAATGAGTTCCAGGCCAGCCTGGACAACAGCGTTAGACCTGTCTATAAGTAAACAATTAAAACCTGTAATGCATACATGCACAATGGAGTTTCTCGGTGCCATTAACAGCAGACCCCAATCTTATCTAAGGAATATTGACAACTGATTGCTGCTAGATGAGGAAGAACTGATCTTCCTAAAACAAGGAACTCTAGATAGGCTAACAAGATTCAGGGGATAGACAAGCACTGGGTAACAGCTGAGGGTACCAACAACACAGTGGACAGTAACAGGGATAACAGAGTATATGGGCTCCAGTGAGGGAGGGAGGGTTATGAGAGGGTGCCATTTGGGAAGTGGGTATATAGATGAATAAGATTGTTTGGGATGTTGTGTATGATATACACAAAAAAAAATCAACAAATTAAAAAAATGAGTTATATTTGAGGAAGAGCCATAAAAATTTGCTTCATGTTAATTAGTAGATGTAAAAAAACATTATCATTGAAATCTACCTGATGACTTTATATCCATACTCAGGTGCCAAAGATCCGAGTGTAACCAACTGTGACTAGTAATAATCAGACACATAGAGATTACAGATGCATGTCCAAACATCTAAATGTTAGTAGCATTAAAAATTAGTTTTTCTAGCAGGGCATGGTGGCACATGCCTTTAATCCCAGCACTTGGGAGGCAGAAGCAGGTGGATCTCTTTCGTCTTTCTGAAGCAGGGTCTCCCTGTAGCCCCAGCTGCCCTGGAACTCACTATGTAGACCAGGCCGGCTTTGAACTCACAGAGATCTGCTTGCCTCTGCCACCCATGTGCTGGGACTACCAGCATGCACCACCATGCTCATGTATGTAGATTTTTTTTTTTAAAGGTTAAAAACTCATTCATTTATGTCTTACAGGGTTTATACTGAGTTCAATACTGTATAACCGTATTAATTCAACTGTGAACCTAGAAACTTAGAGCAACTTGTGAAAGAGATATACTCTTGCTCTGGAGTGTGTTACTGAGTATGTTAAAGCTGTAATGAAATGCTTCTTCTAATCATGTGGTTATTAAATAAATAATGTAAAAAAAAAAAGGATATATGGCATTGGGTCTGGAGAGATGGGTCAGCAGTTAAGAACACTGGCTGCTCTTGCAGAGGACCCAGGTTTGAATCCCAGCACACACACAGCAGCCAACAACGTCTGTAACTCCAGTTCCAGGGGATCTGACACCATCTTATGTCCTCTGCAAGTACTGCATGACATGGGTGCACTTACATATACGCAGGCATGACACTCATATACATAAAAGATAAATAAATAAATAAATAAATAAAATCGGTTAAAAAAGAAAAGAACCTTTGAGTTAGTTAATTAAACAGTTACTGTAAGAGAAAAGGCCAACCAAAGCACACTAACTGCATTTTTGCCCTAGGAAAAAAAAATTTTAATGCTCAAATGCAAATCTCAGGAGGATATAGCAATGTGAGTAATAATGCAAAGCCACAGTAGTCAGCCCTAAAAGGAAAACACTGGCACTGTATCAAATCACCAAACTAAATAATCCCAAAGTGATGTACTTAAATAGCAAACAGTGCATTCACCATGACTCTGCATTACAAGAACATCCTACAAAAATAAAATCATCCTGCAAAAGCAAATTTACAAAGAATATTATAACAGTAGGCTAACAGGCTAATATATCACTGGCATTGCTCCCCGACAGTGTGTGCCAAAGTACACAGGTGTACACATGGAGATCTACGTATGTATGGAAATGCACAGTCATGCATACAAAGCAATATAAAATTTAAATGAGTCAGATAAATTATCCATAAATCTGCTCTCACTCTTATTACACAGGAACCCTGCTGCTCCCCACCTAATCACAATGTGCAACTCTGAAAACAAATCTGTAAAACCAAAGCACAAATCCCTAGGCAGTACAGGTACCACAAATTCACAACAGAGCCCAAGCATCACTCAGCACATGGTGATACCAACCATCATGCCACTTACTAAAATAAATTCCACATGATTAAAGAGTTAAACAGGAAAACTATCCAAGCTACTTAAAAATATAAAATAAAAATATTGGAACATAAAAACAGTAATAAATCTTCAAAGTGAATAGATGATACACATGGAAGTGGAAACAAATGATTTAAAAATCCAAGCACAATATCCCAGTAGAATAGAAGAATGAACAAGGGAAATGAACACACAATACACAAAAGAGAAAAGTCTCTCAGATAAACACGTTGAAATGTTTTGTCTTAATGATTAGACTAAAATAACACCTGAAGAAAATAATAATGCATGTTAACAAGAGTTCAATGAACAAAAAAAAAAAAATCTCTGAAAGTAGCAATAAAAATTCAAAAAAAAATGGAAAACGGTATTTAACATATGGCAAGGACAATAGGAAAGTATGTTCTTAACCCAGGCATCCCATTTCTCAAAATGAATCCTTAAATGGTTTTCAGCCTAGAAAAAGTTAAAGTCATATAACTGGTGCTGAAGTGATTTTTTAAACCTTGGAATAATTTAAATGTCCATCATTTACTAAAACTAATCAACTAGCATATAGCATGACCATCTAGATTAATTTTAAAATTCATTAGAAGTTATTTTATGGGCCAACTGCTCAGCAGGTAAAGGTGCTTTGCCATGAAAATCTAGTGGCCTAAGTTTGATCCCTGAAACCCACATGATGGAAGGAGAGAACTGACTCCCACAGGTTGTCCTCTGACTCCACACACAGATACATGCATGTGTGTGCACATGCACACACAGATGATAGAGGAGTGGAAAGGAAAAGTTAAGGAAATGGAAAAGGAAAAAAGAAAAGGATGTTTTTTAAAACACTGAGAGTGATGTTTACACTGGATGTAGTGGTGCACACCAGTAATGGAGGCAGAAGGATCAAGTATTCAAACTCGGTCATGGTACACACAGAGTTCATTGCCAACCAAGGCTATATGAAATCCTATCTCAAAAAAAAAAAAAAAAAAAAGGCAAAAAACAGAAGTGATGTTTACATAGGATACGAAAGATATGTAAAATGGACACACAATATGCTTATGAAATCATTTTAAACATTTTTAAAAGCACAGTTATGACAGCTAAAAGTCCTATAGGAAAATGAGCAGAATAACTCTGGTAATAGTACTCTTACATTCTACTAAGCTTATTTGTAGGATCCAGAGTTACATCTGGTAGGAGATTACATCAACTGAACTTCAGGAAGTAAGTCCCAGACCAGCTTCTTAATCTATACCCTGGCTCCCCATAAAGTGAACGAAATGTGGACAAATTTCCTTAACTTTCCAGCTGGGGGAACTGCACTGACTTTGGTATATCACTGAAATTTTGCTTTAACTTTATATTACAGTAATTACTTTTCCCTGGTCATTGCAAATTTTAAACTTTGCTTCTCTGATGAAATTAATATTAATAATAGCCTCTAATAAAAAGTACTGTCAGCCATCAGGTGAAGGTGCAGAGATTCTAAACAGAGCACCATATTGCTGGCTACCACTGAACTCCAGGGAACTGGGGGAGGAGCAGCAAAAACTGAAATGAAGGTAGCAGGGTAGCTTGGATCGGGGTGGGGTTTGCTGCTGTTGCTTTAATCAGTTGCAGTCCTCTATCCACAAAAGATTCTGAAGCCTCAGTGACAACCTATGGTATAATTAAAATAAGAGTCTGAACTCCAGTAACTATCAGAGTCAAGTCCTTTCTGTTAACATTGAACAAACTACTTTAGCTCTTAGAGCTTCAGTATCATCGTCTAAATAAAGGGGGAACAACATTTGCCTTGGAGGTTTTATTAACATTAAATTAACAAATACATAAAAATAAGTAAAACACCTGTAGCAAGGCTGGACCATAGCTCGGTATAGAGCACTTGCCTAGCTAGCATGCACAAGGCCCTAGGTTCAATCCCCAGTGCTGAAAAACAGTACCTACAACAGCAACATAGAGCTGACCCAAGTGAATTATCACTTCTCTCCATCACACTGCTGAAGTGCAAGGCAATGTGCTAAAAAGGGAAATATTGAGACTGCACTACCCTAAATAAAACAGGATCTCTTCCACTAAAGAATCTGTAGTTCTACAAAAATACAAAGAAACTGCAAACAAATAATCACTAATAAATTCAGAATAAGATACTTTAGTTAGTACTATGAAGGAAGAGATGATAGGGTTATGAGATAGCACAAATTCATACTATACTGCTAAGGGTCAAGAATAGTCCTTATGAAAAACTGATGTTTAGGCAGAAATCTTAAAAAATAAATAGGAGCTATCTTGGGGGTCAATAGAGAAATAGAAACAATCCAAATGGTGGGGGGGCAACCATGTGAAGTTTGAAAGATGAAAAGGAGTTAGCAAGTTAACAACGACAAAAAAAAAAAAAAAAAAAAAAACAGTGTCAGGGCAGGAAAAACCTCCATTTGAGTTACTGGTCGGGACAGTCCAAGAGACTAAATAACAAACTAACACAGATTATTGCCACAATCCTTGATTGCCTCCCAGAACTTGGAGGTAAGACCCTATTGTTGAAGACAGGCCACACTTCAGACAGAGGACTTGTAGTAATCAAACTGGAACTGACCTGGAAGCCTCTTCCCCGAAGACTAGCTCTCATGGTACCAGAGGATACTATACAAGCTGTCAAGGAAGAAAAATCAATCAATGGTCCTACCCAGCTGTAAAGTCCAATAAACAACAACTGACCCAGCAAACTGATGGTGCAACAGTGGCACTTTTATCTTGGAGCTAATCAACAGCTATCTAATTGGAATTAAGGCCTGCTCAATGGGAGGGAACTCATGTGTGGTACTGTAAACATAGCCAAATACACATAGCTGGAGAAATCATAGATGCTAGAGACAAACCTACTTTTTCCATGTGCCTAAACCAACGTAATTTCTTACTTTATTCTAAATATGGATCCTCATATTTATAGACAAGTGTACATTTCACCCCTCATCAAAGAAGTCTTTTTTTTTTTCCCAATAGATAGAGACTATTACAGAGTTCCAGAACTGGTAAAATGCAGAGAATAAGTTATCTGTGAGATACTTAATCCTAAGTGACATATCTTCAGTGCAACCTCTAAAAACAGGATGAACATATCTCTCAATTCTTACCAGAGAAGTTTCCTGATGCAGCAGATAGAAACCTGACACATAGAAACCCACACATAGAAACCTGACAATTCAGATTAAGTAAACCAATTCCTTAA
>NW_008360310.1:1763021-1776072 GCF_000622305.1 Nannospalax galili
AAAGAGGCTGTACCACTGAGTCTGACTGAGCTGAGTTCTGTGTCTTACTGCCTACGATCCAGTCTCTCCGGAGAGGGCTGTCTCTTCGTAAACCATGACTCACGGAGACCCTGCTTTGGCCGTCCCGCACCTCCCCTCCTGACCCGGCAGCTGACGGATCTCAAACCCAGAGGGAGTGCACGGTAGATTGGGATGGAACCCGCCCAGGCGGCTGACAGCGGTCCTCTAGAGCTGCCAGGCCCGGTAGCAGAGAGCCTCAGCAACGCGGTGCGTGACACGCACGCACCCAGCGGCCCGCGGGAGACCAGCGCCAGGCCCAGCAGCTGGCGCTCCAAGATCCCTGCGACCCCATAATATTTATTTTTTAATATTTTATTATTTTTATTTTATGTGTATGTGTGTATTGCCTGCATGCAGGTAAGTGCACCCATGTCCTGCAATGCCCATGGAGGGCAGAAGAGACTGTCAGATCCCCTGGGACTGGAGTTACAGACAGTTGTTAGCTGCCATGTGGGTGCTGGGATTTGAACCTGGGTCTTCTGCAAAAACAGTCAGTGTTCTTAACCGCTGAGCCATCTCTCCAGCCCCAACCACCTAATATTTAAAAAATTTTCTGCTAGGCAAGGGCTCTACCACCAAGCTACAAGAAATGAAAACAACCTAAATGTCCTTCAACTGATGAATGGATAATGAAAATGTGGTGCATTTACACAATGGAGTTCTACTCAGCAGTAAAGAAAGACAAAATCATGAAATCTGCAGGTAAATGGATGGAACTAGAAGCAGTTGTACTAAGTGAAGTAACACAGACTCAGAAAAATAAGTGACATATGTTCCCTCTCTTCCGTGAATCTTAACTCCAAATCCTTAAATGTGAGTATATATCCTGATGTAACCACAAGAGCTGGGAAAATGGAAAAGAACCATGGGGGTAAAGGGGGAAGGAGCTCAAGAGAGGAGGGAAAGTAGGAAACAGGTGTCATGAAGGGAGGAAATGGGGAAAATGGGAGTACTTTAACAGAGAAGGAAGGCGGGAAGGTTATACAAGGGGAAAGAGAAGAGAGATAAATAACACTTAGGTGGTGTGAAAAAAACAGAAAGAAATGTATTACTTCAAAAAGCCTACTGAAAAATGCACATACAAAATATATAGAAGTGCATTAAGGCTATATAACAAAAAACACAGTGCCAGGCAGGAAAAACCTTCCTTTTAAGTTGTTGGTCAGGGTAGTCCAAGAGACTCCCCAAAATAATACAGGCTATTGCCACAGCCATTGATTGCCTACCAGAACTTGAAGTAAGACCCTATTGCTGAAGACAGTACATACTTCAGATAACAGGACTTGGAGCAATCAAGCTGGAATTAACCTGGAAGCCTTCTCCCTGAAGACTAGCTCTCATAGTATCTGAAGATACTATGCAAGCTGCCAAGGGAGAAAACCAATCAATGGTCCTACCCAGCTTTAAAGCCTAATAAACATATCAATGACTAGCCCAGCAAACTATCTTTATTGGTGCAATAGTGACACTCTTATCTTGAAGGTAACCAACAGCTGTATAATTGGACATAAGGCCCACTCAATAGGCGGGAACTCATGTGTGGTACTGTAAACTCTGTGGTACTGTAAACATAGCCAAATACACATGGCTGGAGAGGTCATAGAGAAAAACCTACTTTTGTTACATCCCTAGACCAATGTAATTTCTTACTCTATTCTAAATATGTATCCATATATTTACAGACAAGTGTACCTCTCACTGTGACTCATCAAAAATGCTCCTTTTTGCAACAGATGGAGACTATTAGAGAGTTCCACAACTGGACAAAGTGTCTGTGAGATGCACAGCCCTAAGTGACACATCTACAATGCAACCTCTACATCTAAGGCTGAGAGAACATAGCAGAACAGGGGACAAAAGAATACTGATACATCTCTCAACTCTCACCAGCAAAGCTTCCTCATGCAACAGATGATGATTAATCCAGAATGCCACAACTGGTCAAAGTACAGAGAATAAAAGACCACAGAATGCTTGTCCTTGGGTGGGACACCTCTATCAAAACTCTGCCACCCAGGGCTCAGGGGCCCTTGCCAAAGAGAGGGTACAAAGACTGTAAGAGTCAAGGATGATAGAAGACCACAAGGAAACAGAGTTTTTCAGGTGGCTGGGAAGTTTCTCATATGCACTTACAGCAATGGTAACAGCATGCACAAGACTCACACAAGCTCAAACCAGACAGAAACCCAGCATAGAAGTGGGGAAATGGGTAAGAAGTTCCGATCTTAACTGAGAAACTACTGGCAACCGATGCCTACTAGAAGAAGGAGAGTTGGTTTTCTTTAAGGGGGTGATGCTAGATAAACTGGCCACGTTCCAGTGGATGAACTCACACTGAGGGACATTTGAGAATACAATCTTGGCTTAATAGGCCTTAACATATATGACAGAATGCATGAAATTCAGAGGAGGGGGGCTATGAGAGGGGTACAGATAAGAGAGTAGGTCTAAACATGATCAAGATATATGAGATTTTGCAAAAGGTCAATAAAAATATTAGTAATTTTTTAATTTAAAAAATGATCTGAAGAGTTCTCTTACTGAATAAAACTAGATTTGCTACTTACAACTTAACTTCCATAAAAAAGAAACCTCAGACCCATGTGATTCCACTAGAGACTTTTACCAAACATTTAAATAGAAATTAACATCAGCACAACCTTTTCCAGAAAATGAAAAAGGAGTCTCTTAAAACATATTTCATGAGGCCTCGGTGTTAAAACCGAATAAAAACAGTGCAATAAACAAAAGGTGTATATGCCTCATGAACATATACACTGTAGAAACAGATAAATTAGCAAATATTAGTGAATAGATTTTTGGCAGTATACAGAAAGAACCATAATCAATAACTAAGTAGGGCTCATCAAAAGAGTGGAAGGCCAATTCAATATCTGTAACATCAATTAATGTAATCCATAATACTTAATAGGGTAAAGATCTAAAGAAGAACAATCACAACATATCAAATGATACAGAAAAAATCTGACAAAATGCAAAATCCACTGTTATAGAGAATTAACTAAATTAGATATGGAACATATACAAAAATCCACAACCAACATTATACTAAATGGCAGGAGGTTGGAGTTTCCACCTAAGACAAAGAACAAGACAAAGACAGGAAGCCCTTGTTACCTGGTGGTTTTCCAGCACAGTGAGAAATTCTAGCCAGTAAATCAAGGCAAAAAAATGAAACAAAGTATTCAGATCACAAGACAAGAAATAAACTACCTCTAGTTGCAGATAATGAAAACTACATGAGTAATTCCAGACAAATAATTTTTAAAAACTAATAAATGAATTCAACAAGGTGACAAGATTTAAGATTAATAACGAAAGTCCAATTATACAATATACATGCTACCAGTGAATGGACAGGAACTAGAATTAAAATTATAAAACCATTTACCATTGCTAAAACAAAAAGACATGAAAAACCATGTGCATAAAATGCATATGCTGAAAACAATGAGAAAAGTCAAAGAACAAAATTTTTGAGACACCACAGTCAAGGACTGAAAAAATCAATAGAGTAATGATCTCAGTTATCCTCAAAGTATAATTCAATGCAACTCCTATCAAAATCTCAGGCAGATATTCTATAGACACAAACAAAGCTATTCAAAAAGTTAGATGCAAAGGCAAAGAAGAAACTGGATAGCTAAAAATAATTTAGGAAGACAGAAGTGAGAGGAAGCAGTCCACCTGATTTCAAAACATATAGCCACAAGAAAAACACTTGGCAGAGAGAGAGACACATAGATCAGTGGAACAAAGAATTTGTAGAAATACCCTTCAGAGCAGTCAACTGTTTTTCACAAAGGCACAAAATCATTTCCATGGAGGAAGAATGGCCTATTCAAAGTGACATTAGAACAATTTTAACACCTTGTTGGGGGGCGGACAGAAAAGAAAAAAGAATCTTAACCTAATACCATATACCAAAGCATACTGAAATAAATCAGTAGAAACATAAGCCTACAAATGTTTTAAAGGCTAGCACAGTAAAAGTTCAATGGGGTTAAGGCTCAGTGAGTTCTTGGATATGAACCCAAAGCACAACTCATAAAGGAAAAATAATAAATTTAAAACTTCTGACCTTGAAAAGACACTGCTGGACCAGTGAGATAGCTCAGCAGGTAAAAGCACCCACCACCAAGCCTGACAACCTGAGCTCCATCCTCAGGACCCACATCATATCAAGAAAAAAAACTGATTCCTACAAGTTTTCCTCTAACCTCCACACATAGAGGCATACACACATACTAATGAGGTTCTTTAAATTTTTTAAGCTATTTATTTTATGTGTGCAAGTATGCAAGTGCACAAAATAAATAACAAAATGTAAACATATTTTAAGGACCATGTTGGGATTTTAAAAAGTTATGGACTAGAAGTACATATGCAAGGGCATTTTGAAAATCACATATCTAACACAGCACTGATGCTTAAAATATATAACTAAACTCTTAAAGCTCAACATATAAAGTTAAGAGATGCAATTGAAAATAAATAAAACACATGTTGAGACAGTTACTGAAGGCTATGCAAACATAGAACTATGTCCATAAAAGGTGTTTAACACCACTGCAACTACCTGAATGGTTATGAGAAAAGGATAGTGCAAAAATCAATGCTACAGCAGACAGAAACCACAGACATCTTACACACTGCTGATATTAATGTAAAGTGGTTCTTTCACCCTCAACACTAGTTATTTGAATGGATAATATACTAAATATGGGGGCTGGAGAGATGGCTCAGCGGTTAAGCACACTGAATGTTCTTGCAGAAGACCCAGGTTCAAATCCCAGCACCCGCATGGCAGCTAACAACTGTCCGTAACTCCAGTTCCAGGGGATCCAACAGCCTCTTCTGACCTCTGCGGGCATTGCATGACACAGATGCACTTACCTATATGCAGGCAATACACTTAAAACAGAGAAAAATAACAAATAAGATTTTAAATATTTTTTAAAAAGATACTAAATATGGAATGAATACATAACCCAAACTTGCACTATTGGATATTTATTCCAGAGAAATAAAAACACACATCTGCACATACTTAGAAGCTTACTTCTAATAGTCAAAAACTAGAAACAACCAAAATGTTTCTTACTTCATAAATAAATAAAATATGGTACATCTATAACATAAAATACTACTCAACATAAAGAAAAATGAATTAGTGTCTTGTAACAATTTAGGTATCTCAAGAGCAAGTTTTAAAAAAGGTCAAGTCAAGGGGATGGAGAGATGGCTCAGTGGTTAAAAGCACTGGCTGTTCTTGTAGAGGACCCAGGTTCAAGTCCCAGCACCCACATGGCAGCTAACAACTGTCTATAACTTCAGTTCCCTCTTCTGACCTCTGTGGGCATTGCACAACATGGGTACACTTACACACATGCAGTCAACACACTCATACACATAAAATAAAAATAATAAATTTAAAAAAGATCAAATCAATAGGGGTAACTGCCCAGTTGTGTGGAAAACTGTTTCCATGTGGTCATCTACCACCTCTGGCTCTTACAATCCTTCCACGCCCTCTTTCACAATAATCCCTAAGCCTTGGGAGGGATGGCAGAAGTTTGATATAGGTGTCCTATTCAGGGATAAGCACTCCACAGTCTCTTATTCTTTGCATATTGGACAGTTGGGGATCTATGTGTTAATCATCATTTGCTGTATAAGAAAGCTTCTCTATTATGAATTCAGAGATGCAGTAATCTACTGGTATAACAATAAGTCATTAAGAGCTTAATACTATGTCCATTTAGCAGAATAATAGTAGTAGGTTCTCTTCCCTATGGCCTGTGACCTATTTAGCCACAAGTTCCTTGGCCTGATATCAGTATCAGGTATGGATTTCATCTTGTCAAGAAGACCTTGAATCCAATCTAAAAATGGTTGGTTACTCCATAGCATTCATACCACTACTGCACCAGCAGGCATATCTTGCCAGGCCACTTGTGGTAGGCCACAGCATTCACAGCTGTGCAAGGTTGATGATTATTCTTCTCTTCTGTGAGCATACATAGCACCTCCAGCACTATAAAATCTAGCCAGCAGAGATGCAGCTTTGAAGTCACTACCAGCTTGATTTCTTCCTTGTTTGTTCTACAACTCATGTATGTAATATCTTCCAGTGACAGCATGCAAAAGTCCCATATAAATTCAAACTAGACAAAATCCCAGCATAGAAGCAGGAAAATGGGAAAGAAACCCCAATCGTAGCGGAGGAACTGCTGTATGCTGGATAGCTTTAGTTGTCAACTTGACACACCTGGGTTTAGGGAGCCTCAGCTGGAGAACTGCCTCCACTGGACTGGCCTGTGGCCTTGTCAGTGGGGCATTTTCTTGATTGTTCAGTGATGTGGGAGGGCTCAGTCCACTGTGGGTGGTGCCACTCCTGAGGTAGTGGTCTTGTGTTGTATAAGAAAGCAGACTGGGGGCTGAAGAGATGGCTCAGCGGTTAAGAACACTGACTGTTCTTGCAGAAGACCCAGGTTCAAATCCCAGCACCCACATGGCAGCTAACAACTGTCCATAACTCCAGTTCCAGGGGCTCTGACAACCTCTTCTGTCCTCCACGGGCATTGCACAACACGGGTGCACTTACCTACATGCAGACAAAACATGCATACACATAAAATAAAAATGAATAAATAAAAATTTAAAAAAATAAAAAAAGGAAAGCAGACTGAGAACCAGCCAATGGAGCAAGTTAGTTAGCAGTGTTCCTCCATGGTCTGTGCTCCAGGTTCCTGCCCTGAGCTCCTGCCTTGGCTTCCCTTGATGATGAACTATACTATAAGCCAAATAAACCCTTTCTTCCCCAAGTTGATTTTGGTCAGTATTTTTATCACACAATAGACGGTAACTAGAACATACTGGCAACTGATAGTTGCTGGGAGGAGGGAGAGTCAGTCTTCTTTAATGGTGTGACCCTTGGTAGGTTAACCAGACTACAGTGGATGGATCCACACCAAAGAGTATTTGGAAACACAAATTTGACTTCATAGGCCTTAATATATAAAATAGAGAACATGAAATTAGGTGGGAGATAGTAAGGGGGTATCAATGGGGTGGGGGAGTCTAAATATAATAAAAATATATTGTATGACATTTGCAAAAATTCAATTTTTTAATTTATGTGTATGAGTGTCATGCCAGCATGTGTGTAAGTGTACCCATGTTGTGCAGTGCTCACGGAGGACAGAAGAGGGTGTCAGATCCCCTGGAACTAGAGTTATGGACAGTTGTTAGCCACCATGTGGGTGCTGGGACTCAAATGCAGGTCTTCTACAAGAGCAGCCAGTGCTCTTAACTACTGAGCCATCCCTGCAGTCCCAAAAATTCAATTTTTAAAAAGCTTTTTTAAGACGTGGGGACAGGGGTATAAAGATAATTAAGATTGAGATGGTCTGTATGAAATACACAAAAAATTCTATAAATATATATATAAAGGTCAAGTCTAAAAGTCATTGACTTTACAGACAGGTGGGAACAGATTAGTGGTGCTAAGGAAGGGGCAGAAGAATGAGGAAGTTCTCAGCAGTTATGATTCAGCATCTTTGTAGCAGACTGAGGTGGCAGTAAGCATTCTCAACACAACTAAACACACACTGTTCTAATGTTAATTTCCTGGCCTTTATATTACCCTGTAATTATGTAAGAAATGTTCATTGAGAAAACTGTGTGAAGAGTGTCCTCTGTACTATCCAACACTCTTCTTGCCTCTTCAGGCACCTGTACACATGCAGACATACATACACATAATTTAAAAATAAATAAAAGGAGATGTAAGTATCCATGAGGCCTTGGATTCAGCTCCAGCCCCACAAAGACACACAAGGAAGTCATTTAAGAGACTGTGTCTCTGTCATAAAAATAGTCTATGTGTGCTAGACCAAAAAAAAAAAAAAAAAAAAGCTGAATCATGAAATTTCACAAAAGGTTAATTCAAGACTAATATTACCAAAGTATCCATATCCATAGAAAAAGTAGATGAATCAGATAATTTAAAAATTAAGCAAATGAATAATAACAAAAATAAAACCAAAATCTGAGTGTTTGTATGTGCCAAGGGCTATACTAAGTAAGTTTTATTTGTTTTAATCCATCAAGTATTTAGGCTATAATTAGGTTTATTAATTTAGTTATTATAGAAGATAAAGTCTATACTCAAAGCCTGACTGTTAGGAAATGGTAGAGCTAACACTGAAGTTCAAGGAGTCTAGCCACAAAGCCTTCAGAACCAATCACAATTTCATACTTCACCTTTACTTGTGAGAGAACAACCAAATCAAACGCAGCAAACTGAATTTAGGGCTCAGGTGAGGTGATGAAGAACTTAATTGATACTAATTTAGCTGACCTTTGAAAAGGCAGTTGAAAAGAAAACCTCTGAAGACCCAGTTGCTCTATGTATAACTTCACAGATGCCAACAGTCATTTCTAATTTAGGGAATAGGTACTGAATAACTGTTTCTGTTGGAAGGTAGACAAGAAACCTACAGAGATCTATGCTTCTAGGTAACACAATACTATACAGATCCAGTGATAATCCAGCCTGCCTCTGGAAGGCTATATATTAAATGCCTTCAAAAACTCTCTTCTACTCAATTCTAGGTATGGCAGACCAGAGTCTCCTTGTAATTCCCAGAGTGGAGTGTCTCCCAGGAAAGCACTCTCAAATCAACTTTCAATTAATATTTATAATCGAAAAAGTCTTACTGGGTATAACGGTGTATGCCTTTAATCTCAGCACTCAGGAGGCAGAGGCAGGCAGATCTCTGTGAGATCCTGCACGTTCCAGGCCAGCTGGGGCTACAGGAAGACCCAGTCTCCAAAGAAAAAAGGGAAAAAAAAAAATTCTCTTCCACAATGATGTGTTTTCTAATCTGTAATGTATTAATTTTATAAATGAGTCAATCTGCATAGCTTTTCCAAATTTTTATAAAATAAAACCATACATCAGAGAATTATGAAACATAATGTATAAAATTTTAATTCTTTATTCCAAAGCTTAAAAAAACAAAATTGAGTGATTACAAATAATACACACAGTAGCAGGAAAGTAAACTTCAAAAGAAAGGTAGGAGGGCACAAAAACAAGCACGGCCATCTGGCAACCATACAGTATTTAGAAAATGTTAGTGTTCTAATTGAGATCTAATTGAGTTTGATTTACCTGTCAAGATAATTGCTTCAGTATTAATTAAATATGCCTTCTGCAGCTGCTCAGAAAGTGAAACCTTACATTCTGCTGATTATATAGGATATACATCACTCATTCAAGTCAACATTGCTGGGCTCACATTACACCAAAAATAGCTTTTGGTATATTGATTATTAACATCTCAAATTCTGACATTAGTATTTTCTCCATACATTAACATTTTTTAAACCTTGAGAGGAAACTGGTTGAAGCTACCTACAGGTTAGAAAAGCACTCAATATCAACAACACTCAATTCTGAGCAGCTATTTTGGAGAAGAAATTTTAGTTTTACATCCCCTGAGTATCTATCTGAGGCACTATAATTATCTATATTTTACTGACGAGATAAACATCAGAAATCACCTTTATCTATTTTCTTTATAATATTTCTCAGCTTACAAGGTGGAAACCATTTTCCCATACTAAAAGAAAACAAAAATTGGTACTTCTCATTCCCTTACTCAGTAAACAACTGCAGAATTATTTGCAGCCATGAAATTTTCCCCATGCGCTTTTAAATTCTGACATAGAATTTACTGAGTTATTTTTCTTCATGCAATGGTAGGAAAAAAATGATCAATATTCTTTTTAAATTAACTAATGTACCTATGCTTAAACTAGTTACTAGATCACCCTGCTAACGTTCAGGTGACATGATCTTCTCACTTCAGTTGAATTTGCCTCATTGGTTCTGCTTTCCAGCAGAACTCATCAGGGTGATTCACACAAATTCCAAGTTCACCTGGGTAGAACAAGAAGTAAAGGGAATTCTGGTGCAACTGGAGAAATCATGTTATACTTAGGCCACACATCAGTGAATCACTATATTTCACATTCATGTTTCACTCCTTTTGTTCTGCATCCACTCATTCCTGAATCACCAGCAATAATTTCTGTAGCTCCCACTAGGCCAGGCATCATTGCCTAACTTCCAGCAGTTGTGCCCAACCTGTAGCCCACAGGCCATATGTACACAGGACAGCTATGAGTGTGCCCCAATAAGAAATCACAAAATTACTTAAATATCATGAGATCTGATTTTCAATTTTTTAAATTAGATTGTGTGAAGGCCAGGCATGGTAGTGCACACCTGTAGTCCCAACACTTGAGAGGCAAAGACAAGGAAGATCTCTGTGAGTTCAAGGCCAGCCTGGTCTACATAGTGAGTTACAGTCCAGTTGGGGCCACAGGGAGACTCTGTCTCAAAAAGACTAAACAAACAAACAAACAAACAAACAAAACAAATAAATAAATAAATAAATAAATAAATAAATAAATAAATAAATAAAATTAGACTCTGTGGTTTTCAAACATGAATTTTGTAGATAAGTGCCCTGTCCGGTTGGTTGGACACACTTGCTCCAGGCTTATGGTCCAATGGATAATGCAATTTAAAGACAAATGAAATGCAATGTGGACTGGTCAACTCTGAGTACAGATGTCAAATGAATACACAGCAAGGGTGCTTAGCCTAGAATATAGACATGATATGGGGCAGGAAGATATCATAGAAAAAGGTCCCCAAAGGAAATGAGACATGTTGAAGTAATAGGGGTTAGCAGAACAGGTATGAAGGAGAGTAAACCCCACATAGCATGAGATGAATATATTCAGACATGGCTGGGGAACTAAAACACATCTAACACAAACTACAATAAAAAAGAGCAAAAAAATCTGGAAAAAAGACCACTGAAAAATTATGTATGATGGCAAGAGAGGTACAAGTCTGGAGTTTATCCTAAGAATTAAGGGCTTAGTAAATAATTTTTAAGTATCTGAATCTTTTATTTTTGTGGTTTTAATTATGTGTACTTGTGTGTGTCTATTCCAGGTATGTGCAAGTTGCCATAGACGCCAGAGGGATCGGATCCAACTTGAGCTGGAGTTACAATCGTGAGGAGCAGGTATGAGAGCTGGGAATCAAAGTTAGGTCCCCAGCAAGAGCAGCCACTCAGCCATCTTCCTGCTGGCAATTTTTTAAAACTGTCCAGAAGATTCCTATAACTGAAATCAGATGTAACAACCTTTGCAGACTAGCTTCTTTCTCTTAGTAACATGCAATTCCTCTGTTTTTTCCTCAATTGATATTTTCACTTCTTTTTAACACTCAATAATGTTTCACTGTTTGGCTATGTCACAATTTATTTATTCATATTCTTGATGAATGGCATCTTGATTGCTTTCAACTTTTTACATCTTCTATTTAGTATTTTTATTTTATGTACATGAGTATATTGCCTGCATGTATGTACATGCACTCATGTTGTGCAATGCCCAATGAGGTCAAAAAGAAGGGGTCAAATTCCCCTGGAACTGGAGTTACCAACAGCTGTTAGCCACCATGTGGGTTCTGGGAATCAAACCTGGGTGCTCTGCAAGAGCAACCAGTGCCCTTGACCTCTGAGTCTCTCTTCAGCCCCGACTGCTTTCAACTTTTGACAACTATTCACAGAGCTGCTATAAACATTACTGTCCAGATTTATGGGTATGAACTTAAGTTTTCAACTTGAGAAGGACTCCTGAAGCAAGATTCTGTTCAGCCATGTATAAAAATGCCAAACTGTCACAGTGAGCCGGTACCACTCTGTATTCACTAGAGCTCCAGTCGCTGCACATCCTCACCAATATGTGGTCCTGTCAGTTCTGTGCTATCAGCCATTCTAACAGATGTGTTGCAGTGTCTCCTTGTTGTTTTCATCTGCACTTCTCTACTGATTCATAGAAGTTTTTCTACCTGTGGCTCTTTGTTGAGACAGCAAAGGTTGACAACTTTTGCTCACTTTTTAATCAAGTTATCTGTTTTAGTACTGTTTTGTTTTGGGTTTTTTTTTTTTTTTTAGAAGCAGCATTTCATTACATCTTTCACATACTCAATAACAGTTTCCAGAGCAAAGACACATCTTTTTCAAAAGTAGCTATAAAATTTTTAGGTTTGCTGTTGAATTAATACAGTTATATAATACTGAACTCAATATAAGCCCTGTAAGACATAAAATTGAATGAGATTTATTTTAACCTTTATGAAGGATCTCCATTTCGTTTTAAAATATACTGTTTCTTACAGAAAGACTCATTGTTTTTGCTACTAACAATGAGATGTCGGTGTATGCATCTCTAATCTGGATGTATCTGATTATTACTAGTCATAATTGGTTGCACTCGGATTCTTGGCACCTGTGTATGTCTATAAAGTCATCAGGTAGAATTCAATGATAATGTTTATCACATCTACTAATTAACATGAGGTAAATTTTTATGCTTCTTCCTCAAATATAATCCATTTTTTTAATTTGTTAATTTTTTTTCTGTGTATATCACACAGAACATCCCAAACCATCTTATTCAACTGTACACCCACTTCCCAAATGGCATCCTCCCATAGCCTCCCTCCCCCAACTAGAGCCCTTATATTCTGTTATCCCTGCTACTGTCCGCTGTGATGTTGGCAGCCCCAGCCGTTCCCCACTACTTGTCCATCTGGTGAATCAAGTCAGCCATCTAGAGGTCTTGTTTTAGGAAGGTCACCTGTGCCTCATCTAGGAGCACTCAGTTGCCAATATTCCTTTAGATAAGATTGGGGTCTGCTGTTCATTTTCCCAGTTCTATGCTGGGTTACTATCTGGGAGTCCCTTGGGCCACCCTGGTCAACAACTCAAAAGAAGATATCTCCTATCTGGCATTGTTGCTTGCTATGTAGCCTTTAGCTATGCATACAGACTCTTAAAAAATTACATTGGCCCCTTTAATCTTTGGTTATACT
>NW_008360310.1:1776410-1802383 GCF_000622305.1 Nannospalax galili
TTAGTTCCACCAGTCTGGTACTTTTAATTACTGTGTGTCATGTAGATAAATCTTGGGCAAAGACCAATTGTTCTCAGATAAACCTTGCTTAGACATATATTTTTTGATCTGGCATGTATAATTTGTCAGTAGGTTGTTGAACTAATATGGTTCCCTCTGGTTTTTAAAATTAGCTAGGCATTTATCTCTCGCATTGTCTCACCCCTCCATCATGGTTTCAACAATTAAGGTGCCCCTTCCCCTTTCTCCCTTTAGTTCAACATCACTAATAATTAGGGAAATGCAAATTAAAACCACTTTAAGATTTCATCTTACCCCAGTCAGACTGGCTAAGGTCAAGAGAACAAATGATACCAAATGTTGGAGAGGATGTGGGGAAAGGGGAGCACTCATCCACTGCTGGTGGGGCTGCAAACTTGTTCAACCCCTATGGAAAGCAGTGTGGAGAACTCTTCAAAAACTACAAATGAACCTACCATTTGACCCAGTTATACCACTCCTTGGCATATGCCAAAGAACTACATCCTATTGCAGAGACACTTGTACATCCATGTTTGTTGCTGCTCTTTTCACAATAGCTAAGAGATGGAAGCAACCTAAGTGTCCCTCAATTGATGAGTGGATAAGGAAAATGTGGTTCATTTACATAATGGAGTTTTACTCAGCAGCAAAGAAAGATGAAATCATGAAATTTGCAGGTAAATGGATGGAACTAGAAACTGTTATACTAAGTGAAGTAACACATAACATAAATGCAGAAAAGCAAGCAAGATATGCTTTCTTTCAGTTGTGGATTGTAGCACCAACCACTTACATGTGAGTATACAAATTCTATGTAACACCAGGAGGCAGGTAAAGGCAAAGGACACACGGAGGTAAAGGAAAAGAAAGAACCTGAGGGAGAAGACAGCAGGAAACAGGCCTTAATAAAGGAGATATGGCTAAAAATGGGGTTAGTTTAGGGGAGGGGGGAGGGAAGGGTATACAAGGAACCTAGGGGATAAAGGAAAGAAGGAGCTCAAGAGAGGTAGGACCATAGGAGGAGGGTATTACTACTGTTTTAAGCTCCTTCTACTTTTGAATACAAGTGCTTTATAAGATATGAAACATTTTCTCCCAGGCCTTTAAGTTTTGATTTTGGCAAATAAGATGCAAGTTTTTAACTTTTATAATCAAATAACCAAATTTTCCAGACACTGTTACACTTTGTTTTCAGATTCTTACTGGTCCCAAGATTAGGAAATAATTAATCATATAGCCTAGTACACTGACAAAACATCTTCTACGTTTGTCCTTTTAATGTACCTACATCTGCCTCAAAGTCTTTTAGTCTTTTTGCCCTTTACTAAAAATGCTGTATTTGTCATAAATGACTTCTCATATATATGAGGGTTTATGAACCTCTAGTCTATTCTGTCATTTTTGTAGATCAATACTCTATGTAGTTTAATACATTAGTACCAAATCGCAAACAGAGGTCACATGATATTACTCTAGGTGATATGATTATAGTTCCTCCTCTAAGTGAATTCTGGAACCACTTTTTAAATTTTACCCTCCATAATGCATTTCACTGTGATCTTCACTGTAATTGAGTTTGAAGGATGGCTTTATGTCCATCAGCATGGCATTTACTGATCTTTCTGCATGTCCCTTCATGATGCTTTAAATGTGTGCCTCACTTGCACCCACTTCATTGGTTTGGCTTCTAAAACACACATATGTGCTTGAGGAGATGTGCTTGTCAGTGCCTGGTACTGAGGATCTCTTTTCCATTTTTTATTAAATTTTTCATTAATGATAAAATAGTGGGCTTCATTTCATTTCATTTCACACACTTATATCATTGTATTTCATTCAAATTTATCCCTCTCGTTAGCCTCTCTCGTCACCCTAATCCATTGTTTCCTATTTGACATCATTTGCATAATTCTATGTATTTGTAGCTAGTCAATAATCTCTATTATTAATGGTTTTTCAATTAATTTTCTTATATAGTAAATAATATCTAAAAAGTTAAGATAATTCTTCTTTGCTGATATACCTCACTTCATATTCTTGAGTTTTATTTCAATAAACTGAATTTCATTAATAGCTGAACAGAGATAATGGTAGAGTATGACTGTCTTAGTGCAAAATATTAGGGACGTATAGTCCACAATTAATTGTACTTAGTCACAGCAAAGTTTTTTAATAAGTCACTGAGATCACAACCACCTTACAGTTTCTATTCTAGTCTACATGCATCATTTCCTCTCTAACCTTCAATAGCTTCAATGGCTTCAGTGGATGCCACTGACTTTATATAAATCCAAATCCTTTGGCTAAGTGATAGATCTTTCAGTTTTTTCAACAGAATACTAATCAGGGTAGTAACAAAACTACCCAATAATCACTACCCATTACCAACCCCACACTTATTCTTCCAAAGTTACACTTTTAGTCATCAAAGTAATAAACTATAATGTAAAAAAAAATTCAGAGAACATCAAAGAAAACAAGCTAAATAATATCCCACAGTATAGTAAATGTGTATTACTTTGTGTGTGTGTGAAATTTTCTTTGTCAATTCATCCCTTAATGGGGACTTAGTTGAGTCCACACCCTGGCTATTGTGAATAATACTGCAGCTGACATGGATGCAAAGGTATCTCTCTGGCATAGTAACTTCATTTCCTTGAAATATATACCCAGAAGTAGAACTGCTACATCACACAGAGATATGGATAATAGTTTGAATATACACCAGGAATGGTGACTGCTAGAATCACATTTTTATATTCTGAGGAACCTCTGTATTATGTCCATAACGACTGTCCCAAGTTAGGTCCCACCAACAGTGTATAATGAATCAACTCTTCTCCCTATCTTCCCCAATATTTATGTTTTTTCAGACTGCTAAGTAAAAAGCAGCTTTCTTGGGTTTATTCTACATGTACAATCTTAACTATTTTCTAGGAAAAAGAGAGGAATACCAATTGAAACAAGTAACATCATACATAAATAATAACAAAGAATTAACTCATTCCTTTGAAAATTGGTGGTACATGTAGAACCCAGTCAAAATACAGCCTGTACAAGTTTCTCACAAATTAATTAAACATCTATGAACCACACAGTCACTGTCCTGAAATTAACCAATAATGAACCAATAACTAATGATGAACCAATGGCTAATTCAAGCAAGTAAATGGATTTTAGTAACCACTCTATATAAATGGTACAAATGCATACAATCACACTCATTTGCCTCAACACCTACAGAATACAGAAAGCAACCTAAAAATTGTACTACGTATTATGAATAACTACATGCTAATTGATTTCAATTATGGGGGGGGTTGTTGTTGGGTTTTTTTTTTTTTTTTAAGACAGGGTCTCCCTCTAGCCCCAGCTGACCTGGAATGTGCTATATAGACCAGGCTGGCCTTGATCTGATCAGCCTCCCTCTGCCTCCTGAGTGCTGGGATTAAAGGCATACCTCACCTCGCCCAGGTCAAATTGTTATGTTTTTAAAATTAATTTTATTATTTCTTTTTAAAGGAAATTAAAAGAAAAAAACCAACCAAACAATAGACTTGTACCATAAATGCAATACAACAATAAAGCAAAATATATTCTAAAGAGGAAAAAAAGTGCAGCACAAGAACTCTATTCAGAAGCTAATTTGTGAAAGCAGGAAAAGGCACTTCTTACACTCAGACATCTATACTGTCAGAAAACAAAGAAGAACATCTAATCTCAGAATTGAGAAAGACTTCAAAACAAAAAAGAAAAAAGGCTCAAAAAGATCTGATAGCATAAAACTGAAACTTCCATACAATAACGGAAGGATCAATAACAAGCAATCCATAAGCGAATAAAGAGAATAGGCACTAAATCATAAATTGAAGCAGTGAAGATATCCATTTTTCCTTTCCATTTATAAAAAATTTTTAAGGCTGTCAATAGTGACACTCATTCATTATTGGTAAAAATCCAAAATTCCTCTAAGGATGTTCAATACAATAAAGTCCAACAATTCATAAAAATGCCACCCTGAGAGGACTTCTCACACTGGTGTTTATACACATTCGAATACATACACTCAAAGTCATGCAAACACGCAATTTCATTGCCTGCTATTTGTTTCTGTTTTTCAATCAACAATAGAGTCCCAATAGCTATCTTATCAACTATTTAACTAATATCACAAATGCTCAATATTAAGCCTTTCTCCTTTCGGAAGAAAGATTTGCATCCCTTTTCCTCCTGGCTAGACAAGGCTAGGACAACCGAAACTTGGTCACCGCAGGCCAGAGATGGCACTGAGAGACAGCTGAGCAGAATATTATAAAGGGCTATTTCTCCAATGGTTTTCTAGAATAGAGCCAATTGACTAGATTCGGAGAGTCTGCACTAAGAACTTATGTAAGGAAAATAAATTACTCAGTAAATATTAACTATTATTATTATTAATGAAGAATCCAAAGAACAGGTTAACAACTATCCATCTCTTTAGTTCTAACTTTCCCCATAAAACGACAATGAAAGTGACAGAAAAACATCCTACAAAATATCAGTACAGAAGGCTCTTGACCTCTAAAAGATCAATCTACTCTGAACTGGAGTAGAGGGAAAGAAAAAGAAAAGGAACAAATCAGATATACTGTAATAGTAAAGGAAGAATTATTTAAGCACAAAAAGCTTAATCATTTAGAAGGCCTAAATTTTTAAATTTGTCAATGGCAAATATACCAAATGTCCCCGTTTGTTAAAATAATTTATATGTGTTGTCACGTTTAGGGCTGAACTCTTGTTTTTCCAATATTATAACGGATCTGGAAAAGAGCGGAGACTCAATTCCAATTACAGCATTCCCTCCGTCTAAGCGCTTCCCTATCTCCTAAGACTGTCATCACTAGCCTGGCACAGTAGTGCTGGAACCAGCACAGAGTGTCTGCTTGCCTTTCCTACAAAACTGCCACTTGACTGTAAAATGTCAACTGGCAAGAGACAGAAGGCCTGAAAAATAAAAATAAATAAAAATACTTTCCCATAAATGCACATATTTTAATTTGTTCACATCCTCTCTCCCTGCTTTCCCTCTCACTCTTCTCTCTCCCCTCACTTTCTTCTCTCCCTCCCCTTCCTCTCTTGATGTTTTGTTCTGTTTTTGTTTTTAAGACAGGCCTACTCTGCAGCCTAGGGAAAACTTCCAACTCAAGATTCTCCTGCATAAGCTTCCTGAGGGTTTGTACAAGTGTATGCCATTATACCTAGCTATTTTCTTCACACACATACACAAATCAAATTTTACTACTATTATTTTATTTATTTTTAATATAATTTTTAATTTTTATTTTATGTGTATGAGTGTATCACCTGCATGTATATAAGTGCACCTGTGTCATGCAATGCCTGAGGAGGTCAGAAGAAGATGGTGCATCCCCTGGAACTGGAGTTAAGGATGGCTGTGAATGGCCATGTGGGATCTGGGAATCGAACCTAGGTCCTGTACAAGAACAGTCAGTGCTCTTAACCACTGAGCCATCTCTCCAGCTTTTAATATTTATTTATTTTTATGTATATGAATGTTATGCCTGCAGGTATGTAAGTGTACCCATATCATGCAAAACCTGTGTAGAACAGATATGGGCTTCAGATCCCCTGGAATTGAAGCTATGGACAGTCATTAGCCACCACATGGGTGCTGGAATCCGAACCCAGGTCTTCTGCAAGAGCAGCCAGTGCTCTTAACCACTGAGCCACCTCTTCAGTCCCAACTATTATTTTTACTATTGCTTATTAATTTTTGCCACCATTACTTTGTACCTCTGATTCATAATCAAGAGTTGCCTTCAATTTGAGACAAACAAACAAGCAAAACATGCAACATGCCACTGTCTTAGATAATATCAGGGGACAAGATGGGTAATAGAAAATTCAGAGTAAAGGGTTTTTTTATTTTACTAAGTTTCTCGTACCTGTATGCCTGAGTGCATGTATGTGTACCACATACATACAGGCTACTACGAGCCTCCATACAGCAAGTGTTCTTAACCACTATGCCATGTCTAGCCCTCAGAGTAAAATTTAAAAGTAACTGTCCTAGGGCCAGGTATGGTGGTGCATGCCTTTAATCCCATTGCTCAGGAGACAAAGGCAGGTGGAGCTCTGTGAGTCGAGGCTAGCCCAGTCTACATAGCAAGTTCCAAGCCAACTAGGGCTACAGGGAGGCTCTACCTCAAAAATACAAAAAAGAAAAAAAAAAGCCTTAGGTCTGTTTCTGTTCTTTAATTTCCTCTTTCCTTATTTAAACTTTCTAGTTATACAGATTGTCATTGTTTATTATTGTTCTTTCCAACGTAACATTTGCAGATCTCTCTTCCCAGAAAGTATCTCAAATTATTTTTAGAAATAGATTGAAACACACAATAAATTGGTAAACTAGAATATACTCAAAGCAAAAACGATGTATTCTTTTGATTATAGTCTAAATTCTAACAAACCTAACATGATATGTCTTCCCTCTAAAGAGTATAAAGTCATATGAGAAGCAAATCTTTCTACTTCAACTGATTTCATTCACTATACAACACCAGAGAAACTCTCTTTCACCTACCCATGATTCATTTTAGAAGTTTCTATACTAATTTTTGATGATTTTACCATAAGAAAATTGAAGAACTTAGTTCACAGCTGTACTTCCCCAACCTGACATAAGAACTTTTTAATCTTTATTCAAAACCACAGAGACTTCTATAGTTTAGGTTTTTTTGGAGTTTTTTTCTTTCTTTCTCTCAAATTTCACTACTACAGTGTTCACGGTACTGGCAAACGATGATTGAGCTCGAACTGAAACAAGATTTCACATAATTTATGAATAATCACTTCAAGAACACATCTTTTCTTCTTTTACCCTACAAAAGATAATTCTGTTCAGGACTCACAAGCTGTCAACTTCTCCACATACTCAAAACCCCACTCAGATCTCTACTATAAACAATGTAGTATTTTCTTACCACATCAATAAATAAAATTCTTAAGATAGTCATTCTTGTGTTTGATTCACATTTGTTCTGCATATGCCAATGAACCTAACGTATTTGTGATGTTAAACTATCAAAAGCTAAGTTTACCAAAGAGACAAGCAATCTGGAAACTGCAAAAGGTCTATTCCAAGTAGACCATCCTGAATGAAGCCTGGAGAAAGGAATCATGGAGTAAGCTGGCAGGAGTCGCTTTAACTTCACCATTCTACTTTCTTCCTTTATTAAATCTGGTTTACTTATAGTAAGAGTGAAGAATTGACTATTCATATGCAGTCTATAGGCAAATAGTACTACCCTGATTTTTAAAAATTGTAGTTTACCTGATCAAAAAGCTGGAAAAAATATAAAGCCTATAGAAACTTAAGTATTCTGAAGATAGTGAACAATAGCTTTCTTATTGCATGCATTTTGGTGACATTTTAAAATTGGTACTAAGATGGGGCTGGAGAAATGATTCAGTCAATGGTTAAGAGCACTGACTGCTCTTGCAGAGGAACTGGATTTGGTTCCCAGCACCCACAAAGCAGGTGACAATCATCCATAAATCCAATTCTAGGGGATCTGACACTCTCTTCTGACCTCTGCAGGCACTGCATGGCACGGGTACACTTAAATACATGCAGGCAATACACTCACACACATAAAAAAATAAAAATAATAAAATATTTTAAATTGGTACTAAGAAAGCATTTTGTTTTTTAAGAAAACTAGCCTTCTATTATTTTCTTGAATTGATTTTTCAAAAGCATAGAAGAAGCTCTGAGATGCAGGTAAAGAAAAATTCTCTCTAGTGTCTGAAATTCCACTGAGGAGGAGGATGCAAATGCCATCAAGGTTCGGTACATCTTCTTTTTTTTCTTTTTTTTTTTCTTTTTTTTTTTTTTTTTTTGCAGGGTTTCTGTAGCCCCAGCTGTCCTGGAACTCACTATGTAGACCAGGCTGGCCTTGAACTCACAGAGATCCACCTGCCTCTGCCTCCCAAGTGCTGGGACTACAGGCATGTGCCACCACGCCTGGCACCATTACATTTTGTTAATAAATGTCTTCACCATTTCACTTGCTTATTAATTGCTCTATCAAAACATTTTCAATTTATAACTGCAATAGCATCACAAACTCGGCCATTCTGTGATTACTTAAACTACACACAAACCCTACAGGATTCCATGAATGGAGTCCAAAGTGAAATCCCTCACTATAAATTTTAGATGAAAGGCCTAGAACTCACTCTGGACATTGAAAAATGCAAACAGTAGCTGGCAGGCTGGAAAGGAGACTACAATTTGATGTATCACAAAAGCTGGAAGTGCCTCCTCTCTGAACCCCTTGCCTGCTTCTGGCATCTCCCAGTCTCTATTCAACATACTGCAAATCTATAAATAGATGAGAAAACTATAAGCCTGGTCTCATTCCAGATTAAGGAGTATGTGCAAGACCACCAAGCCTTCAGCATGAGAATGGAAATGTCCTAGTTTTTTCCTCTTTCTTGTCTCCATCACCCTACAGCCCATAAACAATCTCAAAGCAATAGTCAGATCGGAGCACACAAAAGTCAAACTTCTAAAAGGGAAAAAAATCTCTCCATTCAGGGTAGCTGTGTTCCAAGAGGGTAGAGCTAGCTACCTCTTTTTTTGTTTTGTTTTGTTTTTTGTTTGTTTTTCTTTCTCTCTCTCTCTCTCCTTCCAGGGCTTGGCTTGGAATGAGAGAGTTGGGGGAGCTCATACCAAACTGTAGTAACAAGGCTAAAAAATACAGTAAGACGAGAATGATAAATACTAGGTACCTACAGATCTAAAGATCTAAAAGAAAATAATTAAACTTCCGCTACTCACTATGACACAAGTATCTACTAAAAAAAAAAAAAAACAAGAATCTTTCAAGAACTTCCTACAACAAATAAAGTAATTACTATATATCTAAGAAAATATATATAAGATTTAAATAGTAACTATAAAATATGAATATAAAATCCAAAGGGAGCTGGGTGTGGTGGCACACACTTTTTAATCCCAGCACTAGGAAGGCAAAGGCAGGAAAATCTCTGTGAGTTAGAGGCCACCATGGTCTAAATAGTGAGTCCAGGTCAGCTGAGCTACAGAGAGACCCCGTCTCAAAAAGATCAAAAAAAAAAAAAAAAACAAAGGGAACTCAAATAAAAAGGAGTAACATGTTCACAAACTGAAAGATTCAATATGTCAATTTTTAATTTTTTTAATGTGTCTGAGTGTTCTGCCTGAATGTATGTAAGTGTACTATGTGTATATGCCTGCAGAGGCCAGAAAAGGGCATTGGATGCCCTGGAACTAGAATTATGGACAGTTTTTAGTCACTATATGGGTACTGGGAACTGAATCTGAGTCCTCTGCAAAAGCAGCCAGTGCTCTTAACCACTATGCTATCTGTCTAGTCCCAAGATGCCAATTCTATACAATTTAATCCAAAAGTTAATACAATTGTAATGAAAATGCTAACAACAGCATTTTTTAAAGACAGAGTTTCATGTATCCTAGGCTGGCCTACAGTTTGATAAGCAGCCAAGATGACCATGAACTTCTGATCATCCTACCTTCATTATCCAAGTGCTAGGATCACAAATGTGCACCTTAAAATTTTTTAATATTTTATTTATTTTTCTTTTATGTGTATGAGTGTATTGTTTGCATGTGCTAAGTGTACCTGTGTTGTGCAATGCCCACAGAGGTCAAAAGAGGGTGTCAGATCCATCTATCCAGCCCCTACATCTAGTTTTATAAGGTGCTGGAGATAGAGCCCAGGACTCTACCAACTGAGTTATAACCCCAGCTTCATCAGAAAAAAACTTAATGAACAATTTGATTCTAAATACTTTATATAAAAGCAAAGGTACAAGAATATTTAAAACATTTTGGAAAAGAATAACAAAGAGAGAGGAGTTACACCATCTAATGTTAAGATTTATTTAAACCTATGTAACCAAGGCTGTGTCTTAATGGCCAAAGGAGAGACAACATATGGAATACTGATAGATATCAGAAGAGCAGAAAACAAGGAACAGATACATGCAGATGCCGACACATGATTTTGAGAAAGATACAAAAACAAGTCAATGGTGAGAGTTCCTTTTATCAAATGATGCTGGAATATGTAGGAAAAAAGAGGAAAGAAAAGGTGAGTATAAGACAAAGAGCAAAGAAAGTAAAAGAAAAGAAGTGGAACTAAATCCTATGCTTCATACACACATTAACTATAAACAGGACATAGACCCAAAAGCAAAACTTGTAAGAAACTTAGAAAAAAGCTTCATGGCATGTATAAGGCAAAGACTTCTAGACAAGACAACAAAACTGTGATGAAAATTCATCAATATGAATTTTTTTTCCTCCACAAAAGACACCATAGAAGCAGGAAAAAAGCAATAGACTGGGAAGAAGTTACCTGAAAATTACACATCCAACAAAGGATCTGGATCCAGAATACATAAACGACTTGCAAAAATAAGAAAAAGACTATTTGATTCATTTATTTTCTATGTAAGAGTGCTTTGCCTGCATGCATATATGGTACTACATGCATGCAGTGCCTGCAGAGACAAGAAGAGGGTGTCAGATTCCCTGGAACTGGAGATAACAGTGGTTGTGAGCTGCCATGTGGGTGCTGGGAACTGAACCTGGATCCTGTGCAAAAGTAGCAAGTACTCTTAACTGCTGAGCCATCTCTATAGATACCTCCAACCCAAGACTTTTTTAAGTTGGAAAATGGGAATAATATTAGAGCAGACATAGGGGGCGGAGAGATGGCTCAGAAGTTAAGAACACTGGCTGTTCTTGCAGAAGACCAAGGTTCAAATCCCAGCATCCACATAGCAACTAACAACTATCCGTAACTCCAGTTCCAGGGGATCCAACAGCCTTGTCTGTCCTGGGTGGACATTGTATGACATGGGTGCACTTACCTACATGAAGGGAACACATGCATACACATAAAATAAAAATAATAAATAAAATATTTAAAAAAGAAATTAGTTTCAAAAGTACACATATGTATGACATCATTTCAATAGCATCCCCAAGGAAACAGTAATGAAAAGTAATCAGTGGCTGTCAGAGATAAGGGATGGGAAAGGATGGAACTACAAAAAACAAACACCTTAGAAATAGGTAAGGCAAAGACACTACAAAACTGTGAAGTACTTACGATATTAAAAAATTAGTTTCCACTGTAAAACTAAGTGAAATAACACAAACTCAGAAAAACAAGAAACATATGTTCTCTCTCAATTGTGGATCTTAGCTCCAAATCCTTAAATGTGAGTATATGTCCTGCTATAACCCCAGAAGCCAGGAAAATAGAAATGAACTAGAGATAAAAGGGAAGAAGTAGCAGGAGAGAGGGGTATAGCAGGAAACAGGTGATATTAAGGGGGGAAATGGAGAAAAGAGGGATACTACAACTGTGGAGGGAATTGGGAGGGTTATATGGGGCAATGAGAGAAGAGATAAATAATGCTTAGATGGCATGAAAATCCAAAGGGAAAGGTTCAAAGTACTACTGAAAAATACACATACAATAAATACACAAGTACATGTGTATAGCTGAAGGCTATATAACAAAAATCAGTACCAGGAAGGAGAAACCTCCCTTTGAGTTGTTGGTCAGATAGTTTAAGAGAATCCCAAAATAACACAGGCTACCACCACAGCCCTTGATTACCTACCAGGACTTGAAATAAGATGCTGCTGCTGAAGACAGGACATACTTCAGACACAGGACTTGGAGTAAGTGAGCTGGAACTGACCTGGAAGCCTCTTTCATGAAGACTAGCTCTCACAATATCAAATGATACTATACAAGCTGCCAAGGAAGAAAACCAATCAATGGTCCAACTCAGCTGTAAAGTCCAAAAATCAACTGGCCTAGCAAACTATTGCTACTGGTACAGTAGGGCACTTTTATCTTGAGGGTAATCAAGAGCCATCTAATTGGGATTAAAGCCCATTTAATGGGAGGGAACCCAGGTGTGGTACTGTAAACATAGCCATACATGGCTGAAGGGGCCATAGAGGAAAAACCTACTTTTGTTACATCTCTAGGCCAATGTAATTTCTTACTGTATTCTAAATATGTATCTTTATATTTACAGACAAGTGTACTTTGACCCTCATCAAATAAACTTTTTTTGCAACAGATGGAGAATATTACATGGTTTCAGAAATGGTCAAATGCAGAGAGTGTCTGTGAGACATTTAATCCTAAGTGACAAATTTCAATGCAACCTCTACACTTAAGATGAATGCATCTCTTAAATCTCACCAGAGACGTTTCCTTATACAGAAGATGGTGATTAACAGAGAACACACAATTGGCCAATGTACAGAGAACAAGAGACTGCATAGTGCTTATCCCTGATACACCTATTTCAACTCCTAACTCTCGATGCACTGGGATCATGCCAGGGAGAAAGGAGAAAGATTGTAAGAGGCAGAGGTGGTAGATGAACACAAGCAGTATCTAACAGCTGGTCATTTACTCATATTAACTTACAGCAATGGTGACAGCATACACAAGACCTACACAAGCTCAAACCAGACAAATTTCCAGCATAGACACAGGGAAGTGAGTAAGAAATCCCAACCCAACCTAAGGAACTTTTGGCAGGAACTTCTGGGAGGGAAAACGACAGTGTCTTACAGGGATGGGACTCTTGATTAGGCCCAGTGGATGGACCCACACTGAGGAACATTTGGTTTGGGGACACAAATCAAACTCTATAGGCCTTATTTTATATATATATGAGCATCCATTAAGTTGGGTGGGAGGAGGTGGGAGAGGTGCAGAGAGGAGAGGAAATCTAAGTACCATCAAACTATATTGTATGAAAATCACAAAAATTTGCTCTTGCTTCCTGTGCCTGCTTGAAGATGTGAGAGCTTAGCTTCCATTCCTCCTCTAGCCACCTCTGCCACCATGTCTGCCCACTGTGATGGACTGACTCCCCTTTGGAACCATAAGCTAAATAAACTCTTCATTTTATTAAAAAGAAGGAAGGAAGAGAGGGAGGGAGGGATTCAATTAAAAATAAAATAACAGTTAAAAAATTAGTTTCCAGGGGTTGGGGGGATGGCTCAGTGGTTAAGAGCACTTACTGTTCTATAGAAGACCTGAGTTAGCTTCAAAGCTCAGTGGTTAAGAGCACTTGCTACTCTTTCAAAGGACCCATGTTCAGTTACCAGAACTAACAGTTTGCAACTTCCTATAACTCCAGGGGAACACACTCTTCTGGACTTTGCAGGCACCTGCATTCGTATGTGCACATAACTACATACAGACACATGCAAAGGTACATAATTAAAAATAAATTTTTGAAAATAATGTATGTTCAACAGGGCATGGTGGCTCACACCTTTAATATCAGCACTCCTGGAGAGAGAGGCAGGCAGATCTCAGGCTAGCCTTATATACATATCAAGTTCCAGGCCAGCTGGGACTACAAGGAGACCCTGTCTCAAAACAAACAAAAACACGTTTCCAAATATCACATGGGTCATAAAGGAAATCTCAAGAGAAACTCAAAAATAGTTCAAACTAAATGAAAATATTGCTTATCAAAATTTGTGGAATTTAACAAAAGTGGTGCTTCCAGAGAAATTTAGTTGTAATTTAATTATTACTTTAAATATATGACATTATAGAAAAGGCAAAACAATTAAAAGTGAGTGATTGCCAAGAATTGGGGCAGGCAGCAACAAATCCATGATCAACATCATCTTAAATGGAGAAAAACTGTAAGCATTCCCATTAAAATCAGGAACCATAAAAGGCTGCCCACTATTCCTACTCATTTTAAATATAGTGCTTGAAAGTCTTGCAAGGGCAATAAGACAAGAGAAGGAAATTAAAGGAGTATTAATTGGAAAAGAAAAGGTCAAATCATCTCTATTTGTGGAAGATTACACATAAGAGATCCCAACAATTGTATCAGAAAACTCCTAGAACCAATCACCACTTCCAGCAAAGTAGCAGGTTAAAAAATCAATTTACAAAAATCAATAGCCATTCTATATACCAATAACAAGCAATTGAAAAAAGAATTCATAAAAACCCTCCCATTCACAATAGCCTCAAAGAAAATGTCTAGGAACATGGGGTGTGATGGTGCATGCCTTTAATTCCAGCACTCAGGAGGCAGACGCAGGCAGAGCTTTGTGAGTTCAAGGCCAGCCTGGTCTCTATAGCAAGTTCCAGGCCAGCTGGGGTTACAGGGAGACCCTGTTTCAAAAAGTCAAAAAAAAAAAAAAAAAAAAGGGTCTAGGAATAAACATGAACAAAGACATTAAAGGTCTCTACAATTATAATTGTAAATCTTTGAAGAGATTGAGGAAGACACTAGGAGATGGAAAGACCTTCCCGTACCTGTGGATTAATAAAATTAATATTGTGAAAATGACCATGCTACCAAAGGCAATCTATAGATTCAATGCAATGCCAATCAAAATCTCCATGACATTCTTCACAGAATTAGAAAAAAATCATCCTAAAATTCATATGAAATCAAAAAATACCCCAGATAGCCAAAGCAATCCTGAGCACATAGAGCAATGCTGAGGGAATCGCCATACTAGATCTCAAACTATATTACAGAGCTATAGTCATAAAAACGACATGATACTGGCACAAAAGCAAATATATAGATCAATGGAACATAACTGAAGTCCAAGCATGAGTGCATGCAATTCCAGCCACCTGATAGTTGACAAAGTTGCCAAGAACACACAATGGAGGAAAGACAGCATCTTCAACAAATGGTGCTGGCAAAATTGGATTTCCATGTGTAGAAGAATGAAATTAGACCTTTATCACCCTACACAAAACTCAACTTCAAATGGATCAAAGGCCTCAATATGAAATCTGAAACTCTGAAACTGTTAGAAGAAAACATAGGTAGTACCCTATAAGATACAGGTATAAGAAAGGACTTTCTAAATCTGATATCAGTTTCTCAGGAATTAAGGTCAACAATCAACAAATGGGACCTCAATAAACTAAAAAACCTTTTGTACAGCAGAAGAAACAACCAAGGAAATGAAGAGGAAACCCACAGAGTGGGAGAAAACATTCACCAGCGACACATCTGACAGAGGATTAATACCCAGAATATATAAAGAACTCAAAAAACAAAGAATCAAGAAAACAAAGGACCCAACTAAAAGATGGGCTATGGATCTGAACAAGAAGTTCTCAAAAGAAGAAACAAAAAAGTTAAGGAACACCTTTAAAAATATTTGACATTCTTAGTAAATAGAGAAATGCAATCAAACCCACTTTAAGATTTCATCTAACCTGAATCAGACTGGCTATAAGATCAAGAGAACAAATGATAACAAATGCTTGCAAAGATGTAAGGAAAGGGGAACATTCGTTCACTGCTGGTGGGATGCAAACTTGCGCAACCAGTATGGAAAGCAGTGTGGAGAACTCTTAAAAAACTAAAAGTGAATCTACCATATGATCTGGTTATACCACTCCTTGGCATATACCCAAAGAACTCACCTTACCAAACAGATACTTGTACAACCATGTTTGTTGCTGCTCTTCTCACAATAGCTAAGAAATGGAAGCAACCTAAGTGCCCCTCAACTGATGAATGAACAATGAAAATATGGTACCTTTACAAAATGGAGTTCTACTCGGTGGTAAAGAAAGACAAAAAACGAAATTTGCAGGTAAATGGATGGAACTAGAAACTGTTATACTAAGTGAAGTAACAGACTCGGAAAAACAAATGACATGTGTTCTCCCTCATTTGTGAATCTTAGCACCAAATCCTTTTATGTGAGTATGTATGTTGATGTAACTGCAGGAGCCAGGAAAATGGAAAGAAATCAAGGAGGTAAAGAGAAAGAAGGAGACTGAGAGAAAGGGATAGAAGGAGACAGCTGTTACCAAGGGTGAAATGGGTAAAATGTGAGTATTTAACTGGGAAGGGAAGAGAGGGGGTTATACAATGGGGGTAATGAGGAAAAAGGAGCTCAATAGAGAGAATTCATAAGAGACAGGTATTATTCAAGGGGGAAATGGAGAAAATGGTAGGTTCTTTAACTGAGAAGGAAGGAGGGAGGGTTAAACAGGGAGAGAGAGGAGAAAAAATTAATGCTTAGGTGGTATGAAAAAACAGAGGCAAATGAACTAGTTAAAAGTCTACTAAAAAATACACATCCAATCTCTGTACTTAAGTACATGTGTATAGCTAAAGAAACATAGTGTCAAACACGAAAAAAAGTTTCCTTCAAGAGGTTGGTCAGAGTAGTCCAAGAGACTCCCGAAATTACACAGGCTATTGCCATAGCCCTTGATTATCTCCCAGAACCTGAAGGTTAAGACCCTACTGCTGAAGACGGGACATACTTTGAACACAGGACTTGGGGCAATGGAGCTGAAACTGACCTGGAAGCCTCCTCCCTAAAGACTAGTTCTCACAGTTTGAGCAGACAAGCTGCTAAGGGAGAAAATCAATTAATGGTCCAGCCGCTTTAAAGCCTAATAACCACAACAATGACCAGCACAGCAAACCATATTGGTGCAGCTGTAACACTTTTAGGTCTTGGGGGTAATCAACAGCTACCTAATTGGACTTAAAGTCCACTCAATGGGAGGGAATTCATGTGTAGCACTATAAACATAGCCAAATATACATGGCTGGAGAGGTCATAGAGCCTAGAAAAAAACCCTAAGTCTGTCACATCCCTAGACAAGTGTAATTTCTTACTATATGCTAAATATGAATCCCTCTATTTAGAGACAAGAAGGCTGGTTACTACTCATCAAAGAAGCTTTTTTTGCAACAGAGTCTAGTACAGAGTTCCACAACTGATCACACACTGAGACAATTAGTGTCTAAGAAACGCCCAGCCTTAAGTGACAACATAGTGGAACAGGGTATAAAGAAAATACTAATCTCTCAACTCTTTATCAGTGAAGCTTCAACATGCAACAGAGGGCACTGAAGACGAAAGGTCATAACTGGCCAAAGTGTAGACAATAAGAGATTGCCAAATGAGAGTCCCCAGACAGGACTCCTATATTAAACTTCACCTACCCAGGACTCAGGGATCATTGTGGAAGAGGGGGTGGAAAGATTTAAGAATCAGGGGAGGTGGTACATGACCATAGGAAATAGTCTTAAGGACTCCTGGGACCTTGCTCATATAAATTTACAGCAGTGGTGATGGTATAAACAAGACTCATGCAACTTCAATCAGACAAAAACCAGCACAGAGTTGGGGAAAGGGGCAGGAGATGCAAAACTTAGCCAAGGCAGCTGATCACTGCTGGGTGAGAGAGAGCTGATCCTTCTTTAAGGGAGTGATGCTAGACAGGCTGAACAGGCTCCAATGGATGAACTCACACCAATGAACATCTGGGTACACAAACGACTCAACAGGCCTTAACATATATGACAAAATGCATGAAAGCCTGCGGGTGGGCTATGGGGGGAGGGGGCTATGGAGGAATTGCAGATAGGGAAAGGGGGCCTCTGCACCTGCCCTGCCTCTGCCTCCTGAGTGATAGGATTAAAAGTGTGCGCCAACATACCCAGCTGCATTATTTTTTAATTGTTTTGAATTATTGGTATTGTATTTATTTGAATTCTTTTATTTCAGAATTATAAAGGGAAGCATGACAAAAATATTCCTTATAAAAGGCAGTATTGGGTTTGATAGGCTTGACAGTACGTTAAACTACATTGTCTCTCCCCTGAAATTCTCCAATAATAAAGTAGTTACTGTGTTTAATTAAGCTACAAACTTTTACCAGTAAGCTTTCCTAAAACACAAGCCTGATCATGCCCTTCTACTGTTTATAAACATTTGATATGGCTGACAAGGGGAGGGAAACAAAATTCTTGAAGTGATGAGAGAAGAATCATTCTGTACCCAATGTGCACAGGTTTTTTTTAACAATATAGTATAACAATTATTCATATACCATTTGCATTGTATAGAGTATTAAGAAATCTAGAGATAATTTAATATACACAAGAAGGTATGTGTAAGTTATATGCAAGATCTCTGTCATTTTATACAAGTGACTTGAATGTCATAGATTATGTTGTGCACAGGAATCCTAGAATCTGTTCCCTATGAATACCAAGGGATGATATGCTTTGCTTTCAAATCCTTTAAGATTAGTCTTTTCTCACTACCAACCCTCAGCTGGACAGTCAGACCCATGGGAAGAAACTGTATTTTCTTCACAACTGTCTTGATAGAAAGAGCACAATTTATTTTTCGACTTGTGTGTGTGTTCATGAGGGGTTGAAAGGTGCATGTGCCACCACATGTGGGAGGAGTCAGAGGGCAATTCTATGGAATCAGTTCTCTCCTTCCACTTTTACTTGGGTTCCAGGGGTCAAACTCAGGTCACCAGGCTTGCATGATATATAGCAGATACTGAAATGTTTATTGAGTGAACAAATGAAATGTGTTCTTTTTTTTTCAACACTTAAAACTTCCTTTCAGGGGCTGGAGAGATGGCTCAGCAGTTAAGAACACTAGCTGTTCTTGCAGAAGACCCAGGTTCGAATCCCAGTACCCAAATCGCAGCTAACAGTTGTCCGTAACTCCAGTTCCAGGGGATCCGACAGCCTCTTCTGTCTTCCGCGGGCACTGCACGACATGGGTGCACTTACCTACATGCAGGCAATACACATATACACATAAAATAAAATAAAATATTTTTAAAAATAAATAAAATATTTTTTAAATCTGTCTTCCTTTCATTTAGAAGTAATAAAGAGGAGTTTTTTGCTTTGACAAAAAGGACAGTCTGTGACTTTAAAGGTCTCTTTTCCATTGGAATTTTTTTTGAAATTTTGTTTTCATTTTAGTTATGTGTGTGGAGGAGGGGGCATATGCACATGTGAGTACAGGTGCCCTCAGACAAAAAAGGGTGTCAGATCCCATGAAGCTGGAATTACAACGGGTGCTGAGAACCAAACTCTGGTCCTCTAGAAGAGCAGTCTGCACTCATAACTCCTGAGCCATCTCTCCAGCCTGCAGTTTGATTTTATGAGTCTGTGATTCCTTATGTAAGGGAGTGTCACTAGGATGTCTGAGCTATCCCCTCTATTTCCCCATCATAGTCTTTTCTACTTATATTATCCAGTTTTTCATGGGCATGATGAAATGTCTGAGATAATAAACTTATAAAGACAGAAGGATAGAGGTTCCAGTCTAAGATCTAGTGGACCTAGTATTTAGGACCTCTGGTTGGGGAGCCAGATGGCCATGGTGGGAACATGTGACAGAACAAATGAACTTTACTCATCTGTCAGGAAGTAGAGGAGAAGGAGGAAGGGGACAGGGCTCCAAATCCCCTTTAAAAGCACTGTCTCCATTAATCCACAGCATCTCCCAGAATTGACACCACTGGGATCAAGCCTCTAAGGTACAGACTTGTAGAGGACAAGTAACATCCATAGTCTAGCACTAGCCCAGTCAATCACACATGATCTCACACACATTAACACAGATAAATTTTTTATAAATATCCTTTTACTTCAGTGATCTGTATCTATCCAATGATAATGATTTATATATCTAACAGTTGTCCAACTAACTGAAAAACAGTTTGAAATAGACTGCTCATGTTTTGACTTACAAACTCCTGGAGATGATCTGTTTTTCCTAGTACACAATAAGATATGAGTGGAAATGCTAAGAGCCTCTTAAATATATTCCTTTCGTATTTTGAGTCTATATACATGCCTCAACAAAATCAGGGTGACATGTTCCTTTGCATACCAGTCAAAAAACAGCACTAAAATTTGTGCAGGAACACATTCAACATGATACAATCCAAAGGGTTAGTGACAAAAGCTACATGACCAGGATGTATCACTAAGTGGCTCTTTGAACTTTGTAGTGACTCCCATGTTTGACATTCTGTAATGCAAAATTGCCAAAAGATTTTTAGAAAAACAAAGACATAAAAAGCTAAACAAGATCTCTCAGAACCTCAAAGATAACTCTATGTCATTCAACAGAAGCCTAACATTAAAGGCTTGCATGCTCTATAAGAAACTGACTGTACAAACTGGATCAGTTTACTGATTTTTTTTTTTTTTTTGTAACTGTTATGGCTCACGGGACTCCTGAGGTTTCAAGCAGCTAAATTCCTAAGACAAGCATCAGAGTGAAATACAAGATATTCTATGTCTAACTTACTGCTCTTCAACATACTTCCACAGGGCTTTACGTTAGTTCTACTAATATCTCTTCTTCCTCCCTCCTCCCCATCTCCCTCCCTTCCTCTCCTCTCCCCTAGGGCCCTTATAAAGCAATATGACATGAATATGCAAACCTATGAACCATTACATGAGCATCTCATTCTAGTTTAAGAAGAAAAGGGTTTTCAGATGTTAAGGGATGGGGCGGGTGGGGGATTCTGTTTTGTTTGTAATTTTGAGGCTCTGTCTCATAAAATCCTCATTATTCATACTGAAGATCTTAAGCACTCTAAACAAACAAGTAGATAAACATTTCAGATCTTGACCTCTTCTTTTATTTTTATTTTACTGAGCTTTTAAAATTACATACATTTTCCACTCAAATCCAGACCTCCTCCCCCATCCATGCCTCCCTCCATCCCCCCACTGAACTGTATGCACTCTGCCTTACATGCTGAGTCCTATTCATTCAGGTGTTTGTACCCAAATGCCCTTCAGTGTAAATGCATCCAGAGTCTAGTCAGCCCATCCAGTGGTCGTATGTAAGTCATACTCTCCCTCACCCAGCAGCAATCAGTCTTAAATAATTCTCAATCTAGTGCTGACCCACCAGCCATTTCTCACCTCCCCTTTAGGCCCTTGTTTAAGTGAGCTGACATGGGCCCCGCGTTCAACACCACTGCTGCCACAAGCTCACATAAGTAAGCCTCCAGTGGCCCACCTCCTTATGTTCATGAACCAGCACTGGCTCTTACAGTCTTTCTGCCTCCTCTTCCACAATGGTCCATTCTCAATCTAGTGCTGACCCACCAGCCATTTCTCACCTCCCCTTTAGGCCCTTGTTTAAGTGAGCTGACATGGGCCCCGCGTTCAACACCACTGCTGCCACAAGCTCACATAAGTAAGCCTCCAGTGGCCCACCTCCTTATGTTCATGAACCAGCACTGGCTCTTACAGTCTTTCTGCCTCCTCTTCCACAATGGTCCCTTAGCTGTGGGTGGGTGAGGTCCCATATGGGAGTCCCATCCTACACTCTACAGTCTCTTATTCTCTAAAACTTGGCCAGTTGTGGCCTTCTGTGTGTATCACACTCTGCTGTACAAGGAAGCCTCACTGGTGAGAGTTTAGTGGTACATTAGCCCTCTCTCTACCACTTATTCTGCTATGTTCCATGAGCCTTGGTTGTAGAGATTCGACTGCAGATGTGTCACCTGGTACCGGGCATCTCCCAGGTGTTCTCTGTGCCTGACCAGATGTGCAACTCTGCAGTAGCCTCCATCTGTGGCAAAAAGAAACTTCTTTGATGAGTGCTGTATGGCATGTTTGCCACTTTAAGGGAGATCTCTTCTATCTGGCACTGTGTTCCCTACCAAGCAGCTCCTAGGTATACATACATATGCATTAATGTTCAGACACTCTATGTGCATTTCTCATACGGTTTCTAGGCCATCACTTTTCCCTCTAGGTTTCCTAGCCCCCCAAGATTCACTCATCTCTAAAGAAGAAAAAAGAGTAATTTTTACTCTTGAGAATGCTCTAGTAATCTTGTGCCTCTCAACTCAGAACCCTTGAAATGATTTTTTTAAGGTTCAAACACTTTAAAGCATCTGATTTAGTGAAAAGCACTCTAAATACCTCTCCCTGGATCAAAATGTCACAGAAATGTTGTAAACACTCTCAGCCATGTTCCAGAGGACAATTTACACAAACACTGCTCTGCTCTTTTGTCTGGAAAAGTAATTTCCATAGTGAAGAGTTCAAAAATTTTAGCCCTACATAGTATGTAGTATGGGGAAAAAAAAAAAACAGCTTTTAAGCATCAGAAGCAGAATACACAATAGGCTTTGTCTTGTTAAACAAAAGAACATGCATTTCTTTTTTATTATTTCCAGCTGTATGATCTGCCTTTATGGGATCAGAAATTAACAGCATATGGCATCTGGCTACCTGCACAGACAACATATGAATCTGAAGTCTTCAATAAGATTAACGGGTCTGATAGCTGAAAAGTGAGAGACGGAATTGCCAAATAGCACTTCTTACAGAGGCAATCACCCCAGCTAAAGAAGGCAAGAAAAATCATCCCTTCCTAATCAGACATCAACTGTCTTCCTGGGAAGTAACTCAAATAGCAAGACTGTTCTGCCCCTACCCAGCTGCAGAACACAGTACCACTGACTACAGAACTGGTCTGGATCTCAAATAAAGACAGAATCCCTACATGGGGCAGGGGGATGGGGGCACAGAACAAAAAGAGTCATGAAGACACCTTAGGACACATCAGAATAATATTTTAGACCCAAACAAGCCAGAGACAAGGAAAATTCAAATGACTATCATTCTTCTCACAAATCCCACTAAATCTTGGTATCGGGCTATGAAAATACATATAATATTTAAAGTTCTTCAAAGGTCTTTTGATAGAATCTTTTCTGATAAAAGATTAGTTTGCCCTTTTTTGGAGGTGGGGACAGTGCTGGAGATCAAACAAGAACCATCAAAGCACTTTACCACTGAGCTATATCTCAGCCCTAAATTAACTTCTTTATTAATATTAAAAGACTAAAAATCTGCTAGTTCTCTTTTTAAAAAAATAAATTTTATTTTTATTTTTATTTTATGTGTATGTAAGTGTACTACCTGAATGTATGTAAGTGAACCTGTATCGTGTAATGTCCATGGAGGTCAGAAGAGGACATTGGATTACCCTGGAACTGGAGTTAAAGACAGTTGCCACCATGTGGGTGCTTGGAATTGAACCCATGTCCTCTGCAAGAGCACCAGTGCTCTTAACCATTGAACCATCTCTCCAGCCCCCAAATCTGTTAGTCCTTACAAAACACCTTAGTGTTTCAGGTTCTACTACCTTATAGGACTGTCAAGTGACACAACATAAGCCCTAGACATCCCTTCCTATAGTAAGACAGAGTAGAGGAAAAGAATGTGGGACAGTAAACAATAGATGAAAAAGACTGAGCCTTTCTGTCCTTCCCCATTTCTTTTCAGCATCACATACCCAGCATCTCCAAGTCTGTACATCACACATTTGAGGGGTGACACAGGGTCTCCCTGTAACCCCAGCTGGCCTGGAACTCACTATGTAGAACAGACTGGCCTGGATCTCACAGATATCCAGCCACCTGCATCTGCTTCCCAAGTGCTGGGATTAAAGGTATGTGCCACCACAACTGACTTTACATATCACACTTTTAATCCTATTTAATACTTTCATCTGGACTCTCTCCAAAAAACTCTGCATTAAGTTTCAAGGAGCCTGAAAGATTAACAGTGTAGTATTTTTTGTAAGTTTAATTCACAATCACTAGAGAAGAGGGAAAGATAATAACTTGTTAATAAACTTCATCAGAGTTAAACTGAAAGTAATCTGAAGGTTAAGGTTTAATACTGTCCACAGATATTTGGATCCCACATGAATACTCAACAGTGAAGACAAGTGGGAAAAGGAAAGCTAAAGACATATAGAGGCAGAACTAAACTCTCTTAAAGACATACAACTCAGGGGCTGGAGAGATGGCTCAGAGGTGAAGAGCACTGGCTGCTCTTGCAGAGGACCAGGGTTCAAATCCCAGTACCCAAATGGCAGCTAACAACTATCCAAAACTCCAGTTCCAGGGTATCCAACACTCTCCTCTGACCTCCATAGGCACTGCACAATGCGAGGGCACCTTCATACATGCAGGCAATACATGCATACACATAAAAATAAAAATAATAAATTTTTTAAAAAAAGAAACTGGAGTGGACTAGCTGCTAAAAAATACACAGAACCAGTATGCCTGAATTAGGAATACAGTAACACACTAACAAATATACACACATACAAGTAAATTGGTGTGCTATGTGAATTTTTAGTAGGTATATTTTGTTAAAATTTTCAAGAAACTACTATTATGTTGCCCACTAGGATTTCATAAAGCAGAGGAATGATGCAACTATTTTACTCAAAGCACATTAGGAAGGCAACTCATAAAACTGTTTTGAGTTATCAAATGCTTCAAACTCTAGTGAAAAGTATGGAAGCTATATCCAAAATTACATGCAAGTACACATAACATACTCTAGAATGTCAGCATGAATAGAGGGGCTGGAGAGATGGCTCAGCAGTTAAGAGCACTGGCCACTCTTGCAGAAGACTGGGTTTGCTTCCCAACACCCTCAAGGAAGGTAACAACCATTCAAAACTCCAATTCCAGGGGATGCCCTCTTCTGGCCTCTTCTGGCCTCTATGGGCACTACATAACATGGGTTCACTTACATACATGCAGATAAAACACTCATACACATAAAAAGTATAAATAAATTTTAAAGATATTGCAAAGACATTACAGTTCCTTGGCACTAAATTAAAAACTCCAATTATAGGACTGGTGAGATGCCTCAGTGGGTAAAGAGGTTGCAGCACAAGAACCCACATTAAAAAGCTGGGCATAATGGCACACACTTGTATTCCCAGCACCATGAAAAGGAAAGAGGCAGTCACCTGGGGCTCACTGGCCAGCCAGCCTGGCATCCTCAGTGGGTCTGAAGCTAGTGAGAGGCCCTGTTTCAAATAACAAGATAGACAGCATTCCTGAAGACTACCACCTGAGATTGACCTCAGGCCTCCACCCAAAACACATGTACTTGCACAACATAAAACATAAAACATAAACACATATATACATGAACACACACAACACAAAGAACTCCAGTTCTTTTTGAGTGGGGGAGGTAGGGTGAAAGATGTAATCTCATTATGTAGCCCTGGCTGGCCTGGAACTCACTATGTAGACCAGGCTGGCATTAAACTCACCTCTGCCTTCCAAATGCTAGGAATAAAGGAATGGGCCACCATACTAGACCACAAGAACTCCAGTTCTAAAAAATATATCTCAAAATGTATCTCAAAAGTTACAAAGGAAATGTGAGTCACATTTATAATCTATGAAGATTATGAGAAAGAAGATTTGGCAGAAGAAATAAAACATTCCTGATTTAAAAACTGACAATTCTGATGGCAGAAAAGCTGCTATAAAATTAATTGGGAGGCTGTGGCAGAGAATGTAAAGTATGTATTTATAATTGGAGAAAATATTCTGGAGAAACAAAAAGGGATCATAAAAGTATGATGTCTGTGCAGGTGCTAGAAATGGCAACAGAAGACAGAAATGGAGTAAGAGCAATGTGGGCCAGAGATGGATGGTGGCAGTGGTGCCTGTGGCGGCCAGCACTGGGAGAGTTATCAGTGCATGACAAGGGGACAATGATCCTGGGGGCGACCCTAGACCAAGACAAGTCTTTTTTTTTTTTTTTTTTTTTTTTAAAAAAATTGAATAAAGTTTATAGATTGGATAAAAATGCTATATGGATAGTAATTACCTGGTTTTCATATTGTAATCATATGAAATATTACCTTTTTTGGTAAAGAGGTCACTATGTATGCAAGCAAGTCTAACTGCTTCAAATAAAAAGAATATAGGGAGAGATGGCTCAGCAGCTAAGAAGTTCAGTTCTAGATTTGACCCAGGTTCATTTCCCTGTACCCACTTCCCACATGGTGGCTAACTCCAATTCTAGGGGATCCAATGCCTTCTTCAGACCTCTGCAGGCATTGCATGCACAGGTAAACTTACACTCATGCAAGCAAAATACACATATAAAATTTTTAAAAATTTTAATTAAATATATAATTGTATGTAGAGAAAAAATACAATAAATGTGGTAAAATTTTATCA
>NW_008360310.1:1802462-1811950 GCF_000622305.1 Nannospalax galili
TGTGGTAAAATTATCATTTTAAGAATCCGGTTAAAGTACACATTTTTCCTTTTTCTATTTCTGAAACTTTCCTGCAACAGTGATATTATTTCAAGAAAAGGATTTTGTTCTGCTTCTTTTAACATAGTCTCTACAGTGCAGAAACACGTATGTTCAAAACATAGCTGTTACTTAATAGCTATGTGGCCATGATGGCTTTTAACAGGTTTTAAACAGGCCACCATGCCTGCTTTCTCATTTATAAAATAGAGATCAATAACATTTCTAACTCAAATTGTGAGGAATAAATGTTCAGAACGCTGAAAGACAAATAAACAGCAGTCTAATCTTTCCCATTGTTCTTGACATTCCTTTCCAAATACAGCCCTATTCCCTCCCCCATTTAATCCCACCAATCTCTGTCATGGATCAAGCCAGCTATAGACAAAAAAGACAGGAGCAAATAAATATTGAGGGCAATCATTGTTCTTCATCTTTAGCGGTAGGTCACAGATGCTCTGTAAAGGGTCCCTGACTCTCTAGGTTCCTCCTTTAACCTTATCTTAATTACTGTCAGAGGAATCTGTGATCTTTGTGTATATGACTCTTTATATACACTTATGAACATTTATATACACTTTAAAGCTGAAATTCCAATTCTTTTCATTTAGAATATACAGCCCACCATAATCCAGTTGCAGCACACCTCTTTGTTCTGATCTCTCCATGCACTTCCACAAATACAGCCTTCTTTACACAAGTCTCAGTGAACTAGTCATTAGTTCTGTAAAAACAGAAGTCTATGTCTGGAAGTTAACTATTCTCTCCACTCAGAATAGAACTTCACCCTTACTCATGAAACCATCTTATATTACCCTCAAAACTTACCTAAGTCTGACAAAGATGTCTCTGTGTGCACATCAAAACCATATTATATACCTCCATCACATTATCATACTATAACCACAGCTTAGGCCATCAGAGTTAGGAGGTGTATTTTGTTCTTTGTTTTGTAAGCATGTTTTTAGTAATAATGGTTATTATGTTTGAACCAAACAGGTTCAAATATTAATCTGAGGAACTCTATCACCAGACAACTGAAATCTTTGAAAATTATTGATCCAATAAGCAGTTCTGCTCTTGTCCTGCACTTTCTTCAAATCACTTAGGGTCTTCCTGATCTTATGTGAACCTATTCTCCTTCCAAATTCATCTAAAACACACTTTTTTTCAAGAAGTTTCTTGGGTTTTCTCATAGAAGGGATAGCAATTATAAAATGTAAAGGGAGGAAAGTGAAACGGAGATAATATAAACTTTAAAAAAATCTCAAAATATGTCTAGCAATTTGTACATTTTTAATTATACTGTTTGAATTCTTCCTCTTTAAATTTTGATGCCCAACTCCAAAGAATTTATTTCTTGAATGAAATAGATAATAAGTCTTTCTAACCATTTGCGAAAAAAAGAATCCTAGGAAGAAAGAGCAGATGGTTGGAATCACAGTATTTCCTACCCAGCTGGGAAGGATACTATTTTCAAATGTTATTTCCATTGTGTTTAATACGACTCAAGGGCCTTTTTCTAGCACCTTTTTTATTTGGCCATGTGTTTTGCCCAGCTAGTAGTGGGAAAGGGAACTCTGGTCAAGACTTTGATTCTAGGAATTAAATAACCATCATGACTAGCAAGATTAAAAGCTTTCTCAGACAGATTATATTGGGATTTTTTGTGTTTTTTTTTAATATTCTGGTTAGAGATAACTTTATGAACTGAAATTGGGCCTGTTATTTCATGGCTAGTCAAGAGAATGAACTGGGAAATGTCATTTTATGTGATGCATGCCTCTGGCAACATATGTATTTTTAGTTGTTTATATTGCTTTTTAACAAATGAAAATTAAAATACTGTTATGACTGGTATCAAGAAATTCACAAACATGGCTTTGGGAGAATTCCCTACTTACCAACTATAGGCCCATCTACTTTTTCTGAACTCTCAATCATGAAGTTAGGCTTTTAAATATTTTATTTATCTGTGTGTGTGTGTGTGTGTGTGTGTGTGTGTGTGTGTGATGTATAAATGCAGATGTGCACATGCCACAGCATATGTGATTAGAGGACAACTTTGAGCCATCATGCAGTGCCCACGGAAGTCAGAAGAGGGAATCAGATTCCCCCTGAAACCAGAGTTATGGATGGTCACTAGCCAACATGTGGATCCTGGGACTTGAACCCAGGTCCTCTGCAAGAGCAATCAGTGGTCTGAACTGCTCTGGCCCCAAAGTTAGTTTTTTGATGTTGTTTGTTTTCGGTTTTGTTTTGCCTTTTTTAAGATTTGGGGGGGGAGGGAATTTATTTATTTTTATGTGTATGAGTGCTTTGCCTACATATATGTAAACTGTACTGGTGTCATAATGTCTATGGAGGCACAGGATCCCCTGGAACTGGAAATTTGAATGGTTGTTAGCATGTGGATGCTGGGGACCCAACCCTGGTCCTCAGGAAGTGTGGCCAGTACTCTCAACCACTGAGCCATCTCTCCAGTCCCTAGATTTTATTTTTAATTATGTATATATGTGTGTGTCTCTGTGGGCTTATGCATGTAAGTATACAGTGCCCTTGGAGGCCAGAAGAAGGCATAGGATTCCCTGAGACTGAAGTTATAGGAGGTTATAAGCTGCCAGATATGGGTGCTAGGAACTAAACTCTGGTCCTCTGGAAGAAAAGTATGTGGTCTTAACTGCTGAGTCACCTCTCCAGCCTGCTGATTGTTTTCAATGATGAAAATGTACCTGAAAAGTATTTTACATACTTGCTCAAAAACGTCTTAAGTCTTAACCCTCTCCATTTGGTAGGTACATTTATTGGTTATATGGTTATTCTGTGCATACACATGAGAACTTCAGGAATACATCAGGGTATAGGTAAAGACAGGTATTCATCATTGCATTCTTGTCAAGAGATTCATTTACTCAACAGTCATTAAAAGCCTTTATGGTATCAGATTTTACATTGGGGATTCAAAGACAGATCAATGCAATAGACTAGAGGACCCAGAAGTAAACGCATACAGCTATAGCCATGTGATTTTTTTTCTTTTATAAAAATGCCAGAACGTTATATAGTGGAGAAAGACAACCTCTTCAATAAATGATGCTGGAAAAACTGGATATGCACATATAAAAGAATGAAGCCAGGCATGGTGGTGCACGCCTTTCATTCCATCACTTGGGAGGCAGAGGCAGGCTGATCTCTGAGTTTAAGGTCAGTCTGGTCTACATATTGAGTTCCAGGCCAGTTGGGGCTACAGGAGGCCCTGTCTCAAAAAAAAAAAAAAAAAAAAAAAAAAAGAAAAAAGAACCATACGCTCTCCCTGCCCCCCCGCAAAAGCAATTCTAAATGGATGACAGGCTTTAATATAAGACCTGTAACTAAAACTTTTAGAGGAAAAATAGGGAAAACACTTCAGATAGAGGAATAGACAGGGACTTTCTGATTCTGAAAACAGTTGCTCAGGAAATAATGACAACAGTTGACAAACAGGATTTCATAAACCTAAAAGGCTTCCGCACAGCAAAGAAAACAGTTAATTGAATGGAGAGGCAGGCTACAGAATGGGAGAAAAATCTTTGTTTTTGTTTTTGGTTCTGTGTGTGTGTGTGTGTGTGTGTGTGTGTGTGTGTGTGCTTTTTTTTGACATCTGACAGAATTAATAACTAGAAAATAAAAAGAACCCCAAAAAGTAAACAAGAAATCAAACAACTCAATCAATAAATGGGATAATGAAAGACAGTTCATAAGATAAAACACAAATGGCCAATAAACACATGAAAAAATGTTTAGCCTTACCAACCATCAGTGAAATGCACACATAAACTACACTAAGATTCCATTTCATCCCACTGACCTAACAGCAGTCATTAAGAAAACTAGTAACAGGGCTGGGAAGATCATGCCTCAGTGAGGACCTGAATTTGAATCCCCAGCACCCACATAAAAGCTGTAAGTAAGCTGGCATGGTTGCAGTCTGTAACCCCAATCTGCTCTTTGGCCACTTCCTATGTACTGCCTCCTTCTGCCTTGCTTTTCTTTTTGTTTCCTTTGCTCTTTGCTTCACATAGCTCACAAAGAAGCAAAAAATTCACCATTTCAGCCACTGAAATTTGTTTTCATATTCCTTCCATCTCTCATTCACTCCCACAGTAAACCAAAAAACAAAAATGTTAAGCACAATGAAGATGTAATTAACTAGTCATTAGAATAACTAAAATAACAACTGAAACTCAGATACCAATTGAAGGAACATAAAAATAGTACAACCATTTTGCATAAATTTTGGCCAAGATTTCTATTGCTGTGTATATTTACCAAGAAACTGTAACACATATCCACAAAAAGGGTTGTATATGGATGTTCACAGGGGCGTTATTCTTAGTGGCCAAAATTCGTTCCAGGTATTGGTCAGTAGGAGAAAGGATTTTAAAAACCACTAAATTCATATAAGGAACTACTACTCTAGTAAAAAGAAGTCAACTACTGAAATACCTAACAATAAAGATGCTCTTCAAAACTCATTATGCTGGATAAAAGAAGCCTTATATTAAAAAATGCATATTGAAAATAGTGGGAAAAACTAATATTATGTTAAAAGAAAAATCAGAATATTGGTTGCCTCTGGGGAGAAGACTGTGGGAAAAACTTTCCAGGGTGATGGCTATGTTCTGACTCTTCATTTAGGTTTAGGTTAAACAGATATATACATTTGTCAAAAACTCACTTTGGATTTGTACATACTGTGGTTTTAAATTTAATCCTAAAAGAAGAAAATGATCAAACAAATACCATGCATGCTGAAGTGCTTAGAGGTAAACTGCTCAGATGTTTCAAATTTACTTGGAAATTCATACAAAAAGATGTGATAGGTTGATAGATACATATAAAATAAAGTAAGTATTATAAATGTTAATTACAGAGTCTACATGGTAAACATGCATGCTGATTATACAATTTTTCCATATGTTAGAAAATTTTCAAAATGAAATGTTAAGAAGAAAATAGTAAACTCTGATCTCCAACTCAACTTACTCTTGCTCAGTCTCCAGAAATAGTCTCAACTGTGGTAGGCAAAGTCAGTTTCCCTTTGCTCCTACCATTAGGTAGGCATACTCTGCTACTTTGCAGTGGAGTCAGAAGTAGTACATTAGCAAGCATAACCAGAGGGCAGACTGCTCTCAAAGGATGAGCGAAGGGGCAAACCCATCGAAGAGTGGTTACCCTACTTCCCACAGTCAGAGCAACTTCCCTTGAACCAAAAAACCAAAAGCACTTCCAACCAGTACTAAATCCCATTTCGGGGAGTCTGCCACCAACACCCAAATAGTTCCTCACATTCTTAGGCAGCTTTTCTGCCCTAAGTACAACCAGAAGTACCTTCTAACAAAAACACACACAGCTTTTAATTGTAGCATGGGAGAGATTTATGGAATATGGAAGACATTAAAGTATTTGCTTTCTCTCTCTTAAAAAAAAAAGTACAGACTCAAACAATGCCTGAAAGGCATTTCAGCAGCTTAATCCATGCACATGTTTTACTTTTTGAGACAAACAGGACCTGTTGGGCACAGGATGTCATAAACAACAAGAATTTGGTTTAATAAGAACAGAATAAATATTTTATGGAAATCACTTAACATTTTAAAAGGTTTATTTACATGTGACAAGGCCAACAAGATATAACAAGTACATAAACAGCAGCTCTTATGAAGCATCTAATATTGGTTCACTTCTCACAACAATAACACCAGGCAGGACCCATCTGTCAGCATTTCCATCAACATCTACATTTGCTGGGCTTAAAAATCCTTTTCCTCAGTTTTCTACAGACAGAGAAAACCATTTAGCTGGTTCTCAATATTCAGGTTTAGCCAATACTTTTTCCTTTGAGTTCCATCAGAAATACTCTGGAGTCTACAGAAACTGATTTCCTTGGGTATCCTCAGCCATTGAAGTCTGACAAGTAAAAGAATCAGATCCAAAAACCACCCAAAGAACAAGCATGCCATATTCAAATAGACAATACCAAGGAGAAGAAGACAGGAGATGTTCTCTTGGAGGAGAATTGCTATTTTACTAGATATCTTAAAATGTATGGTTATGATCTGATGATCCTACTGAAGCAAAACAACTTATGAAGAAGGCCCAGAATATTTTGCCAGGGTGTAGGCAGTATCTGAAAATCCAAGTTTCAAAAGTAACGAATCAGTGCTATGCTCTGAGACTTCAGGGTGTCCATAAGCCATATTCTGGAATTTCGTTGACACCATCTATGAAATTAGCCTACCTCTCTACTAATATTCAAAGGTTTTAGCTTCTCATATAAACAACAGTAAAGATTGTTGTTACAGTCTCAAGCAATGCCATGAACAGTATATATACAGTGCACTCTCACCCCCAATGATGTTATTCATAACAAAATAACGAACACAAAGAATGCATATCTTATATACACTAAAATCATAAAATCTTAGTTTCTTCTCCAACTTTCATTTCCGTATTTTTCTTACTACAGAATACTTTATGAATAGTCTATTAAATAACAGCTTGGCATTTGCTATTATTACTTTTTTTTTCAGTCTTTTTGATACAGGGTCTCCCTGTAGCCCCGGCTGGACTTGAACTCACAGAGATTCACCTGCCTCTGCCTCCCAAGTTCTGGGACTAAAGGCATGCACCACCAGGACTGGGTTATTATTAGACTTTTAAGTAATTTTCCAAAGACCTGTGTGCTAAAGGCTTGGACCACACCTTAGTGTGGGCCTCCCCCCACACACTAAGATGGTAGAACCTTTAGCAAGTGGGTCTAAACAAGAGCACTTAGGGTTTTTGGAGCACTACCTTAAAAGGGATAACTGAACCCCAGTGCCCTCCACTCTGGCTCTGGAGTCCTGAGGTGAAAAAAAAGGGTTTTGCTCTGCTATGCACAGCACACCAGTGTGTGCTATCTTACCACAGGCCCAAAAGCAATGGGGTCAATCAATCACAGCTAGAACCTCGAGGGCTGTGAGTCAGCAGAAACGCCACTCTTGATAAGTTAATCCTCCATCACTTTCTACAGTGATAGGAAGCTGACATGTTTTTGCTCAGATGCAAAAAAAGACAAGTTGCTAATATTGGGACACTTTGTGCAGTCCATAACTTAGCTCAATACCGTTGCCTATACAGCTTTATTTTATTGATTTAACACTACATTCTAATGACTTCAATTTAAGATGACAGATTGAACATGTACACTGAGTTAAAGTCCTTCCTTAAAATTCTACTGAAAACTAAACAACCTTAAAAGAAAAAAAAAAGGGAGGGGGTATAAACCCCCACAACAATCAAAGAGAAGAAGAATCAACAGCCCTAAAATTTTGGGAGCTGGCTGAGTTTAGTAACTAGAAAAAACAAAAAGCAAGTAGTACAGTCAGAGGCAACCTGACCAGCATCCCATTGGGAGTGGTAAGAACTCTGCAAGAGAGAAAGGAACAGAGACACCCCCTCCCAATTTTTTTTCTCCCTACTTAGACTCCTTAAAATGATGGCAGGCAAGAAAAAATCCACACCTTTTTTTTCTTGGAATAGCATGACGAGATCCCCGATATCACCAAAAGACAATGACAAAGAAATTATCTAACCATGTCACTCTTGAGGTAGGGGTGAGGATGGGAGAGTGATAATGAATGTATTGCTGAGTATTTATTGCTGAGTATGTCTAGAAATTGGGTCCAAACTTTTCATTGCTACTGACTACTATCTTAAATTCCAGGACAGACAGAACCCTAGACACTCATTTGAATCCTAGAAATTTTATTTAGTAAAAGACCTCAGGAAAGATTAATAGGGACATGAGGAAATGAGGCAGAAAAAATTAATACACAATAAGTTATCAATGTAAACGTAATTCCACGGTGAACTCAGAAAATGATAGACTGCCTGCCTTGGAATATTTTGTACCTTGTTCCTTTCTGATGTTCAACGTAGTGTGGGTATTTTTACACCAATCTGAACAAATTACTGAGGCATAGGGCAGGAAGAAAAAAAAGGTGTCATTAATCTCCATTTCTGGCTTCCAGAGAAAGCCCTTAGAGAGATACAAATACTGGAGAGGTAGATCAGTCTGCATGCACTGAAAAGTAGGATGTGAAGGGACATTAACTTCATAGCATCCAAACCTTGAAAGTCTATCATGATAACTGAGCTAACTCAGGTTGCTATTTTATTCACTATAAGAAATCAGCTCTTACAAGTTCATTCTTGAATTCTTCTCTTTCCTGTCTTTAAGAAAGCTTATATCTAGTGGTAAATGGCAGGGGTCCCTACATTATCAAGCACATTTACAAAGTTATGAAGTCCTAACTGCATATCATTTTAGTTCATGGTAAGAATTTCATCACTCTATACTGGAGATACACATTAATGACACCTATTTTATCAATGAGGATATGAGTCCAACAAGGTGTCACATTAGGCCCAAAACTAAATTGAGGTGAAAGCTAAACTTGTGAATCCCATTTTAAACTCAAAACATGCTGTTTATTAAATTTAATGTTCAGGGCTGGAAAGATTGCTCAGTGGTTAAGAACACTGGTTGTTCTAGCAGAAGACCCAGGCTCAAATCCCAGCACCCACATGGCAGCTAACAACTGTCTGTAACTCCAGTTCCAGGGAATCCAACAGCCTCTTCTGTCCTCCGCGGTCAGTGCATGACATGGGTGCATTTACCTACATGCAGGCAATACATGTATACACATAAAATTTAAAAAGTAATAATAATAATAAATTTAATGTTCATATTAATTACCCCAATCTCAGCTCTGAGAGTTTTAGCCCAGAGCAACTGGGCAGATAGAAAGGTATGTGATTTCATGATTAGGTAAACAAAACTAAAAGCTGTACCTAGCTGTAACAGTAGACTTCTGAAAGGTAAGTACAACCTGATTGTACCCTAGGTCAATTACCTGAACATCTTATTAGGTTACTCTAACAATGTATACCTTAACCCCATTGGCTCAAGAACTTCACTTACCAAAGTATCTAATCCTAAATCTCCACTCCTATCTCTATAGGAGTCTCACTTTGCTGTACTGAAAGAAATGTCTTCTCTTTTTTCTTTTTTCTTTTTTTTTTTTTTTTTTTTTTTTTTTTTTTTTTCATGTAGGTAAGTGTACCCCTGTTGTGCAATGCCGGAGGGGTCAAAAGAGGCTGTCGGATCCCCTTGGACTGGAGTTAACGGACACTTGTTAGCTGCCATGTGGATGCTGGGATTTAAACCCAAGTCTTCTGCAAGAACAATCAAGAGACTGTCGGATCTTGTGGGACTGGAGTTATGGACACTTGTTAGCTGCCATGTAGATGCTGGGATTTGAACCCAGGTCTGCAAGAACAATCAGTGTTCTTAACAGCTGAGCCATCTCTCCAGCCCTCAGTTCCAGGGTCTTATACTTACAGTTACTATATCTTTAAATCCA
>NW_008360310.1:1812480-1838001 GCF_000622305.1 Nannospalax galili
TGACAGGGAAACGTAACTCGAAGGGCACATGGGGGGTTTTTTCTTCTCGTTTGTCTCCTTAAAAAAATGTCTTCTTTTTTTTTTTTTTTTTTTTTTTTTTTTTTTTTTGTCTTTTGTCTTTTGTCTTTTTGAGATAGGGTCTCCCTGTAGCCACAGCTGACCTGGATTCTCTATGGAGACCAGACTGCCCTTGAACTCACAGAAATCCACCTGCCTCTGCCTCTGCCTCCCAAGTACTGAGATTAAAGGCATGCACCACACACCCGCTGAAATGCCTTCCTTTTTAATATTTTATTTGTTTAAAGGAATATTCCACAATAAAAGGACTATAATCTTCAAGACACCAATGTTGACTTTGAGATCCTAAGGTATACATGATCACTGGGTTACAAAGTAAAGTTAGATCAAGAATATATCAGAATGGTTGAATCAAAGTTCACCACCAGGCTCCTTCCTCTAGCGCTTGTTTTTTCACTAGGAAGTTACTACCTCTACTTGAGAACAGATTACCTTATCCCAACTTAAATATACACAGCAAGGCTAGAGATGTAGCTCAGTAATAAATAGAATGTTTGCCTGGCATACACAAGGCTCTAGGATTGAACCCCAGCACCACCAAAAGAAAATGTGGACAAGCTTTACCATCTTTCTCAATGCACCAAATGAATGGGAAATGCATGTAAGTACATGTTTAAGTATTCTTATGATTCCCTGGCCAGTTAAGGAGACTATCAGTCCAATGCATACAGGAAATATCCAGTGATGTAGAGTATTACCTTAGCTTCTCATTCCAGCTCAGTGTGTCACAGCCATGTTCTACATAGCAGGAGGGGGGTGGGGCAAAGGTATTAAAGCCAAGGAATTAAAGCTTAAGTTCAAACTCATTTACAAGCAAAATTCTACAGCTAACCAACCCAAAGAAACTGCTTATTCTCAGCACACTTACCTCCTAACTTCATAAGGTAGAGTAGAAAAATCACTGACCATTTTCACAAAAATGTCAGCTATAAGTACAAAATCTGTAGACATTTCATCCATAGTCTGAAGTTCCAAACACTCCCTGCTAGAGGTCTTGGGTTCAAAGACAAGTAATTACAATGTGACATCTTGACTATATCAACTATTCATCCCAGAATTCCTTTCCCTATGCATTCCTAATTAAGGTAGGACACAAGAGACTTTCCTGTGCAAGATTTAGAGAATAGTGAAGTAACAGCCACTCTGTAGTTCACACATATTCACTGGTTAGGCCTGTTGGCATGGGGCAGCAGCCAGACCTACAACTGCTCTACCGTCCCCTGAATCCTGGGTCCACAGAGAAAGCATCAGCCCCTACAGGATACCCACATCATTGAGGGCAGAGAAAGCAAGAACGAATATAGTTTCAGTCCATTTTGCTGGACTCCAGCTCACATGTGGGTTCTAGCCTATCATTATCTCTTTTTCTATTCACTTTCTGTTCCTTCCAACTTAGCTGAAAACTTCAAACTCCAGCATGGAACACAAAGATAACATCCTTCTTTAGGGATGGACCCTAGAAATTGAGGGAACTCTACTACAGATTCTACTAGTCTAACTATACACTGATTTCAGAGTTCAGGACAGTTATAAACCAAGAACTGTGAATACACATACAAGAAAAAAATTTAAAACACAGGTACTTCACAAAATCTACCTAAAAAACACCAAAGTAAGTGAAAATTTTAAGCATTAACTAGAAGACTAAATGATTCCAACCTTCTAACCCTGAGACAAAATAATAGAACACAACTATATCTATCACCAACCTGTCCTAAAAGGAGTTAGCCTATTCAAGATAACAACTACAACAAAATCTAACATCCAAATATGCATTTTTTACTTCATAAATAAGTTTAAAATGCATACAATCTTTGATACTGAAGTTTTAAATATTTCTTGTACGTGTGTGCACATACATGTACTTTCACGTGTAAGGGTGCACATGCACATGGCACATATGTAAGTCAAAGAACAACCTCTGGTGTCAGTTCTCAGGAGCCCTCCATCTTTTGTTTGAGGCAGGGTCCTTCACTGGCCTGGAATTTTGCCCCTTATGCCAGGCTAGCTGGCATATGAGCTTCCAGGGATCTGCCTGCCTCCACTTCCCACCTTATCATCACTGGGATTACAAAGCCATACCACTATACACAGATGTTTATGTGGGTCTGGGGGTCAATGTTCAGGTCCTTCAAGTGCTGTACCTACAGGGCCATCTCCCTAGACTTCAAAAAATCATATATGTGTGTATATATACGCATATATATAAAATATGTATTTCAATAACTTGCTATTGTATTCAGTTTTATACTAGTCAAACATACTGTGAAAATACCAAAAATGAATATAAATATTTATGCCTATTAACAGTTATTTCTAGCCAGATTTGGGCCTATCTATATTAGTTACTTTCCTGGTGCTGTAATAAAATATATGATCAAGGCAACTTATACAAGGAAGAGTTTATTTGCCTTATGGTTCCAGAGGGAGAGTCCATAATGGTGAGGCGGGCATAGCAGCAGGAGGTAGCTGGAGCAGAAAGATGATAGATCAAATTTTCAAGCAGGCACAGGAAGCAGAGTAAAACTGGAAATCTTGCAAGGCGTAAGAAGTCTCAAAGCCCACCCCCAGTGATCTACTTTGTCCAACATGGCCGTACATTCTAAAGGTTCCAAGAACCTCCCCAAACAGCACCATGAACTGGAAATTATGTGTCCAAATATTTGGAGCCTATGGGGAACACTCATTCAAACCATCACACTATCCAAAACGAAGGAACATTAAGCAATACCAACAAAAAGATAGCTTAACTGCTAACAGAATGATGAGCTTCAATTGATGCTAAGGGAGAATCTTGAAAGACTCAGCACCTTGGCTTTTAAATATTTAGTTAGTACTAAAGGACTGAATACCTCAGGCTTTACCTCTTACCACAGGACAAGAAACTTAATCCTTCTGCTAATCATTTTTCTAAAGCAAATATAATCACTTTCAATACAATCATTTTCAATATATACTCAATAAGTTTGTTGATTAGAAGAAAAAGCATAAATGATCAAGAAAATTCACTTGATATGTCTTAAAAATTATATTCAAATTCAGAGGTATTGATGTACAAGGATATTCTTCCACCAATAAAACAGATTACTAAAGTAAAAGCATTAAGTCAGGCAAATACTATCGTTACCAACAAGTTCCAAATGCTCTTTTTGTTTCTCTTTTACAACTTTCACTACACAAAGAAGTATACAGAATGTTCCCCTTTCTGATCAATTAAAACTTTTTCTCAGTATTTGAATTTTCCATTGAGCAAGTGATCCACTTGAAACTCTAATATGATCTTTAAGAGAGAAATGGCACTGACTAGGATTTAGTGGCTGATAAGATGTGTTTGTCTCACTGCAAAATATTTTACAGGAGAGGAAACTAAGTAGAACTTTGGGCTTCAAACTTCTTTATAGGAAGTCAATACTAATATCTTAGGGAGAAGACTTCTTTTACTGAACCCACACACCGGAAGAGAGGAAAAAAACAAAAAGAGTATCTACTTTCTCAACCCAGAACCATGCTTTAAGGTTATTAAATGAAAAACGTTTTGAATGAACACTGAAAGGAAAGTACATTCTTTGGTGCTTGGGTAGAATATTAGGTAGATGCCTTTCAGACTCATCTGATGTACGGTGTTGTTTAATTCAGATGTCTCCCTAAATTCTCTGTCCTGTTGACCTATCTAATGGAGCCAATGGGGTATTGAAGTCCCCTACTATTAATGAACTGGGATTAATCTGAGTCTTAAAGTCCTGTAGTACTGTTTTTATGAAGTTGGGTGTAACAGAGTTTGGTGAATATATGTTCATGACTATAACATCTTCTTGGTCAATTGTTTCTTTGATCAAAATGAAGTGGCTCTCTTTATCTCTTCCCATTAGTTTTAGTTTCAAGTCTATTTTATCAGATATTAGAATTGCCAACGCCTGCTTTTTTTCCTAGGACCACTGGCTTGGTATATTTTTTTCCATCCTTTCACCTTAAGGTAGTGCATGTCCTTGAAACTGAGATGAGTTTCTTTTAGACAACAAAAAGATGGGTTTTGTTTCTTAATCCATTCAACTAGTCTATGTCTTTTGACTGGGGAGTAGAGTCCATTAAAGTTATTAATGAAAGATGAGTATTGATTCCTGCCATTTATATTCCTGGTCACATTCTTGGTGTAGCTGTGCATTTCCACAGTTATACCTTCATTAAGTTTCTTTCTGTAACCCCTTGGATATAGTTGTTCCTTTATTCAGCTCTTTGTATTGCTTCAAGAACTCTCTGAAGGGCTGGTTTTGTGGACATGAATTCTTTCAGCCTATTTATGTCATGGAAGATTTTTCTTTTCCCTTCGACTATAATAGACATTTTGGCTAGGTAAAGTAATCTGGATTGGCATCTGTGGTCATTTAGAATTGGGAAAACGTTGGTCTAGGCTCTTCTGGTTTTAATACTTTGCACTGAAAAGTCAGCTGTCATTCTGATGGGTTTTCCTTTATACGTGACTGTTTTTCTTTTGCAGCTTTCAGTACTGTCTCTTTGTTCTATATGCTTAGTGTTTTTACCATGATGTGTCATGGAGAGTTTTTCTGGTCTGTCTATTCGGTGTTCTATATGCTTCTTGTATTTGTATGGGCATGTCTTTCTTTACCTTGGGAAATTTTCATCTACACTCCTGTTGAAGATCTGGTCCATACCATTATCCTGAGATTCTTCTCCTTCCTGTATGTTAAGGATTCGTAATTTGGTATTTTTATGGTGTCACATAATCCTGCATATTCCATTCTTGTGTTTTGGAACTTTCTCCAAAATCAACCATATACTGCTGCACAAAAAAAATAAACCTCAACAAATACAAAAAGACTGAAATAATCTCATACATTCTATCAGACCACAATGCAATAAAGCTTAAAATCAACACCAGACAAAGCCCTAATAAAGACATGAACATATGGAGATTAAACAACACGCTCCTGAATGATGAATGGGTCAAAGGAAAAATCAAGAAAAAAATAAAAGTATTCCTGGAACGAAATGAAAAGGGCAACGCAACACAACAAAACCTTTGAGATACGTTGAAAGAAGCCCTTAGAGGAAAGTTTATACCTCTAAGTGCCTTCAATAAAAAATCAAAAAGAACACAAATAAATGACTTAACATTGCAGCTCAAGACACTTGAAAAGCAACAACAAATGAAACCCAAACCCAGCAGACAAGAAGAAATAACAAAAATCAGAGCAGAAATTAAATAGAAACAAAGAAAATACGAAGAATCAATGACTCCAAGAGCTGGCTCTTTGAAAAGATAAACAAAATTGGCAGACCCCTAGCCCAGTTAACAAAAGAAAGAAAAAGTCCCTACAAACCAAAAAACTCAGAGATGAAGGAAGAAACATCACAAGAGACACCAAAAAGATCCAGAACATTATAAGGGAATACTTTAAAAACCTATACACTACTAAATTTGAAAACCTAAAAGAAATGGACAGGTATCTAAAACCATGGGAACCACCAAAACTAAACCAAGAAGAGATCAACAGCTTAAACAGATCCATAACACAAAAAGAAATTGAAACAGTAATACAAAACCTCTCAACTAAAAAAAGCCCAGGATCAGATGGATTTACAGCAGAATTCTGCCAGATATTTAAAGAAGCTCCATATCCAATACAACTTAATTTATTCAAAAAGATAGAAATGGAGGGAGAACTTCCAAATTCCTTCTATGAAGACAGCATCACTCTAATACCAAAGGCAGGTAAAGATACAACCAAAAAAGAAAACTATAGACCCATATCCTTAATGAACATAGATGCAAAAATTCTCAACAAAATACGTGCAAACCACATACAGGCACATCAAAAGGATCATCTACAATGATCAAGTTGCTTTTATTCCAGAGACTCAGGGACGGTTCAATAAACATCATAAATCATATAAATTAGACTCAAAGACAAGAACCACATGGTCATCTCAATAGATTCAGAGAAGGCCTTTGACAAAATTCAGCATGCATTTATGTTCAAAGTCCTAAAGGGAATTAGACTAGGGGGAACATACCTCAACATAATTAAAGCCGTATACAACAAACCCACAGCCAACATCATTCTAAATGGAGAAAAACGGGAAGCATTCCCATTGAAATCAGGAACCAGAAAAGGCTGTCCACTATCTCCACTCCTTTTTAACATAGGGCTTGAAACTCTTGCAAGACCAATGAGACAAGAGAAGGAAATTAAAGGAGTAATAATTGGAAAAGAAAAGATAAAATTATCCCTTTTTTACAGAGGATATGATATTATATCTAAGAGACGTGAAAATTTCCACCAGAAAACTCCTAGAAATGATCAGCACTTTCAGTAAAGTGACAGGTTACAAAGTTAATCTACAAAAGCCTGTAGCCTTTCTATATACCAATAACAAGCAATCAGAGAAAGAGTACATAGAAACACTCCCTTTCACAATAGCTGCAAAAAAAAAAAAAAGCCTTAGAATAAATCTGAACAAAGCCAATAAAGACCTCTACAATGAAAATTTTAAATCTTTAAAGAAAGAGATTGAGGAAGACATCAGAACATGGAAGGATCTCCCATGCTCATAGATTGGAGAATTAATATTGTGAAAATGGCCATCCTACCAAAAGCCATTTATAGATTCAATGCAATGCCAATCAAAATCTCCATGACATTCTTCACAGAGTTGGAAAAACCCACCTAAGATTCATATGGAAGCACAAAAGACCTCAGACAACCAAAGGAACCCTGAGCACTAAGAGCAATGCTGAGGGATTACTATACCAGATTTTAAACTGTATTACAGAGCTATAGTCATAAAAACAACATGGTACTGGCACAAAAATGAACCCATAATCAATGGAACAAAATTGAAAACCCAAATATGAGTACATGCAATTTCAATGCTGTTGTAATGATGTGATTATTAAATAAATAATTTTTAAAAATATGTTTTGAATGAAGTAGAAACTGTATGAAATTCAGTAGTGGTTCTGAAATGTCATTTTTGCTTTTGAGCTTCCAGCATATTCCTTGTCCCCATTTCAATGAAAATGAGGTGGAAGAGAAGCAGTTTGGGTTTAAGGAAGAAACACACATCACAAAAAACACTTAAAACAAGCACTGATTGTCTCACCTGGAAACTGGAGAGGATGCATTTGTTTAAGACTTAGAATTCTTTATTTTTTTTCCACTGTATTTTATTGAATTAGATCATTAGGCCATTTAAATCCTAAACACACAATTTGCTTCACTGGTATTTAAGAGATGAATCCAGCCACATATTAGCCACTCCATCCTTGGGAGTGTAAGTTCAAATATGTGGGGAGCCGCCTGCCGTCCCTGCAGACGCCATTACAAGATGGCGCTCACATCCGGTTCATGCTGAGCAGTAAATAAGTCAGTACGCATGCCCGAAGTAATTTTCCACCTTCTAGTCTCTGCCTACCTCGTGGCGTGATATGGGCTGATGAGTTTGCAACCAATCAAGAGTTGCCACGTCCAAGACGGGCTTACTAACCTATATAAGGGCTGGGTTTCCGACATTCGGGGTCTTCGCCCTGTAAGCTTATGCTCTCCCTCTCAAGATGCATTAAAGCTTTTCTGCAGAAGGATCCTGAGTGTGCCGCGTCGTTCTTGCTGGCGAGACGATAGCGCGGGACACAAATACATGTCCTTTTTCATGTTCTCAAACCATCAGAGTGTTACTAATGACAAGATTCCAGCTCAGGCAGTTTACAACCAATTCACCAATATTTCAGCTTATACAATAACTGAATGTATTAGTCACTTTTCTGTTGCTGTGATAGAAACACTGACCTGAGCAACTTATAGAAAGAAGAGTTTATTTGAGCTTACAGTTCCAGGGGAATTACAGTCCGTTATGGCAAGGAGGCATGGTGGCTGGAGGTGTCTGGACCAGGAGCAGCAGAAGCTAAGCTCTCACATCATCATGCAGGCACAGGAAGCAAGAGAGCAACTAGAGATCTGGCAAGGCTTAAGAACTCTCTAAGCCCACCCCCAGCAACATGCTTCCTCCAGGATAGTCACACATTCTAAAACCTCCCAAAACAGCACCATCATCTGGGGACAAAATGTCCAAACACTTTGAGCCTATGGGGGACATTTTCATTCAAACCACCACACTGAACAACCAAATATCTTTCTACAATCTACACTCTGTTTCCAAAGGAAAGAAAAATGGTTTGATTAACATCAAGAAGTCTATTTTAAAATCTGAGTGCTGACCTGTTCTGGATGGAGATGGCAGCATACTGAAGAGAATTTTAAGTTGGACTCCTTTCAAAGGGTTCAGGTCTCAATTACAGAGATTTCCCAGGTTATTTCAAGGGAGAGAACTGACATTCTGGAAGAAAAGATTCTCCATCTTCTAAGTGTTTCACCATCTATTTTCTTCTTTTACTGCTCTCTGTTTTATAAACAATTCAAGAAGAGGCCACTTCTGCTCCTCTGTATCTTTCAACATGAGTCCATCTCTCTCTTCACTTTAACTCCCTCCTCCCCCATGCCTCTGTACCAGAGAAGCGCCCTACCAGAATGCAACCAAGATCTCCTCACTGCCAAGTGCAACAGATCTTTCTTCTTAACACAGCATTAGCTCCTTCGTGTTGCAGATGTCTTCTCTTTCCTAGAACCCCTTTTGGCATCCTGTGTTCTCCTGATGACAAGTGCTCACTCTTCTTCTTCACACTGCCCAGCGCTTCCCTGTATCCTTGCTAATAGGTTGTAAACTCCTCCCTTTACTCTTCTGTGACTTATATCAGAAGGGTGAAAATCCTATAGTTAGATGGACATCTTCAAACTGACAACAGCTTCTCAAAAGAAGAACAATTCCCAGCCTTTAAGCCAAGATTTGGAATTCTTTTGTTTTTTCAAAGGATAAAATAAAATGGGGCTGGAGAGATGGCTCAGCGATTAAGAACACTGGTTATTCTTGCAGAAGACCCGGGTTCAAATCCCAGCACCCACAGGGCAGCTAATACCTGTCCATAACTCCAGTTCCAGGGGATCCGACAGTCTCTTCTGTCCTCCGCGGGCGTTGCATAAGAAGAATAAAATAAACTAAGTTTATTAGTATTTACAAAAAAAACTACAGCATACAGAAATATTCAAACAATGAGAAACAATTTAAAATTCACATTTCCCAGTAAATGAACAGTCGCTCATGGAATCGTATGTAGACACTGCCCATTTAAGAACTTATTTTGCATTGAAAATGTGTTCTACCTTGAGAGAACATTCAAAGGACCTACATGAAGTACACTACACATATACTATACATATGAAGTCATTACTATGCCTTTTATTTTATTAACCTTTCTTATTCTACTTTCTAAGTATTGTAGTATGCCCACACATGCATTTATTTACATACATACATGTATGCATCACAGGCTAGAACCCACACATGATGGAGAATATGCAATTTTTCTTTCTGAGATTGGGTGACCTTGTTTACTATTATTCATGCTCAGTCCATCGATTTTCCTGTGAATTTTGGACTTCTTTTTTTTTTAATTTTAAAAAAATTAGTTTTGGTGTTGGGGAGATGGCTCAGCAATTAAGAATACTGTTCTTGCAGAAGACGCAGGTTCAAATCCCAGCACCAACCTGGCAGCTAACAACTGTCTGTAACTCCAGTTCCAGAGATCCAATGCCCTCTTTTGTCCTCTGCGTACATTGCATGACACAGGTGCACATGCATACATGTATGCAATACAAGTACACACATAAAATCAGAAGGTTTTAAAAATTACATTTTAAGCCAGGCATGGTGGCGCACGCCTTTAATCCCAGTACTTGGGAGGCAGAGGCAGACGGATCTCTGTAAGTTTAAGGCTAGCCCAGTCTTACATAGTGAATTCCAGGCCAGCTGGGGCTACAGGGAGACCCTGTCTCAAAAAGATGAAAAAAAAAATTAGTTTTTATTTTTATTTTATGTTTATCAGTGTTTTGCTTGTGTGTATGTAGGTGTACATTCATGCAATGACTGTAAAGGCCGGAAGAGGGTGTTGGATCCCTGGAACTGAAATTATAGATGGTTGTTAGCTTCCATGTGGGTGCTGAGAATCGATTCCAGGTCCTCTTCAAGAGTACCCACTGCTCTTGACTGCTGAGCCATTTCCTGAGCCCCTTTTAAATTTATTTATTTATTTATTTTTATTTTATGTGTATGAGTGTTTTTCCTGAAAGTATATAAGTGTATCCATGTGTACAATGCCTACAGAGGCTAGAAAAGGGTGTCAGATTCCCTGGAACTGGAGTTATGAAGAGTTGTTAGCTGCCGTGTGGTCCTCTACAACAGCAGCCAGTGCTCTTGACTGCTAATTCATCTCTCCAGCCCTGCGATTTCATTTTTGTTTAAGAGCTGCATAATATTCCATTCCAGGTTTTCATTATCCATTATCTGTTGATGGACATCTAGATTGGTTCCAGTTCCTTTAGTGAATAGAGCAGCCATAAACATGAGTGTACAAATATCTCTATGGTAAGATATAGAGTTCTCTGGGTGGGTATATGCCCAGGAGTGAAATAGCTGGGTCATATGTGTTAAATTTTTAGTTTATTGAGGAATTTCCAAATTGATTTCCATGATGGCTACATTATTTGCAGTCCCACCAGCAGTAAAAAAGGGTCCCTCTTTCTCCATATCGTTAGGAATTCTTTAAAGAGTTATATTATAAAATCAAATTGTGAACAATAAATGCACTTGGTTTCCATAACCAGGATATACTGTGCATCAGTGAAACTCTTCCTTGCCCATGGAACTGTAGAAGTTATACCTTCCCACCTCAAGTATAACCCAGATGATAACAATATTCTTTAGTGAGTCCTCAAGTCATCTGAGACATTCTAGAAAATAAAGGGACAAGCATAGGATCAAACAAATCTCTGGAAACAGGGAGCCTAGGGAAGAGAGTATGGTGAAAAAAAAAAATCAGCCTTTGGTGACATTATTTAAAATCGTAAGTCAGTACCATTCTGGCTGCTTTGTACTGACATGGAGTACCTTCTGCTTGTCTGGTAACTCCTCACTCTGATCTGTTCCTGAGGGTTCAGCTATGTATCAGAATCCTGGCTTACCTCTCTTTTCACTCTCTTCTATCAGTTTCTTCAATTTTTTGTTTTTTTCTTTTTTGGTTTGGTTTGGGTTTTTTGTTTTGTTTTGTTTTAGTGCCACTCATCCTTCTTACTTCTTTAAGTTCCCTACTCTTTCTGTTTTCCAAGTGAAACCCCTAAATCACTAAAGAACTAACAACTGACTGTGTGACTTATTAACCCTGTCATGAAAGTAGAGATGTCACAGTAAGGATGACCTGAGACACTATTATTTCTGGTTGCCTTGAGGAAGCATTGAGCTGTGCCTATGACATAAATGCATACTTCTTTCTAAAAAGACATCCAGAAGGCTCAAGGGATGGCTCAGAAGATAAGAGCACTGGCTGCTCTTGCAGAAGACCATGTTTGGTTCCCAGCACATGCTGACAGATAACAATGTCCCTAATCCCAGTTCCAAGGGATCCAGTGCCCTCTTCTGGCCTTCATGGGCATTGTACAACATGAATAAAATTACATATGTGCAAGCAAAACACTCATACATAGAAAAAATAAAAATAAATAAAAACAATAGTAAGAAAATAAAAATAAAAAGACATCCTGAGGAGACTCTGAACCTAAAACCCTGGATAAAAATATATCTATTGTGTAAAGGCTTGCACCCTTCTAGGATCAACTTCACAGATCTCAGCTCCATGACCTGCAAATCTTAGTCTATTCTAGAGACTCTCACCAATACAGAACCAAAGGAAATAATAACTGCAAAGTATTATTTACATGTGGGTTTTGTTATTGTTTAAAGAGAGGGAAAATACAAAGAAAAATGTCACTGCAACAAAGGAGCTACTCAAGAATCCTGGGTTCACCACAGGCTCATAGTGGCATGTAGCCAGGGTCACCTTTCCTCCTATAGGCTTGCATGTTAGTACAATCAACAGATTTCAGCCTTTCCATTTGTAGCAAGCCGTTTCTCTGTATGTCATTTGGCAGATGCGGCTATGGAGCTGCCAATTCACCCCTACAGCCCTCCATTTTAATCAGTATCACGTAAAGTTTAACACATGCTTTGAAATATGCACCAGATCCAAAGTCTTGCCTGGGAATGGGGGTGGGGTGCTTGCTGCAAAAACACATACCATCCCAGCCACTACTCCACTAGCAATTATCTTTCACCTCTGGCTGAACCAGAAGAACTGTCAACACCAACATATTGCCAACCAGGGGAGAGGTTATGGGGTTAAACAAGAAAATGGGCTAGATGCTTTGGGGTTCAGATTGACCATCTGTTAATCCTACTGGCTGCATGGAAGAAACATTCTCTTTAGTTATAAATTATAAAAAGACACAACCATACGAAATAGTGTGAGTACACTAAATTTAGCAAGGCTTTTCAAGTAGCAAACACAGCAAAAGCAAAGAAAGTCTGTGATACAACAGGCCAGCCATGTAGAAAGCTCAGATCAGAATACAGACATCAGAACACAGCAACTGTGAACATGATTTTTATAGAAGAGCAATGCAAACTCCATATACTTAAGAACAAGTTGAAAACAGATCATCTTAAAGCTATTCCTTAAACACAGAAACCAAAAAATTTCTCTCCGATAACTGTAAAATAGAAAAAAGAAAAGTAACAAGAAGCAGAGAAGTCCAGAATCTTCCCCCAATTCCCTCATATAAACCCCTAAATACATACAGACAGAGCAAGAAAGACAGACATACAGACAATAAAAGATGAATACTTTTTAAAATGTGTGAACATTCCACTTCTTCCACAAGTAAAACCCATCTCTCATAACCAATAAAACAAATAAATTTTGCTTCATGTGCCATTCATGACCTGTCTGTCAAGGCTGGTCTACACATCTGCACTGAAGAGAGTTCCAAGGCTTCATCCACAGCAGCAAGAAGTGTGTCCTGCTAAATCACATGCCTTGATGGTCACTAACAGACATACAATGACCACAGGCTGTGGTACTTCAATGCTCCACATTGTCTAAACTGATGTTCTCCAAAAAGGGTTATGTGTACCTCAACCATTATGCAAAAATAATCCAATACTATTTGTAACTTTTATTTTTCATATTAAATAGAGAAAAAAAAACACAAAAGTTTACTAGCCTTTGATGAAATATACTGAAACCCATACTTGCATACACACTAAGGAAAGACCCTTGGTGCAGAATGTGGGAAAGTAACACATTTTCTGATTTTATTTCCATTCATTGTGAAATGGAAACAATCACTAGAGAGGTTAAAAACCAAGAGGAGGGTAAAGAGGGATCAAAGACTGACAGAACAAAGATATGAGACCAGGCACAGGGAAGCAGTAGTGTCAACAGGGGAAATGAACTTTCCTATAGACCTAAAATAACAGCAGTGTAGAAAGGTAAACACATACAGCATAAGGAGTAAGTGTGGAAGGCCAATAGCTTCTACTTAGCAGCTCTCAGTTTTCTATAACAATTAAGAAGTAAGCATGCATGCAAAGAAAAGGGGGCATTTCTTCACAAAGATATAAATTCTTCACCAAAGTAAAATGACCTTTCATGTCCCACAGAGTATTAATATTTAACTAAACTGCAATTTTATGCTTATTTCTACTCTCTCCACCTGTTTCAACTCATAATTAGAACATCTTTCACTTTTGCATTGTCCCCCATTTTTTCTGTACTATTGTGTTACAGGAATAAGGAAAGAAGTGACAAAAGTATACCAAAATCAAACTTGATGGTGCGCACTTGAAACCATAGCGCACAGAAGGCTAAGTCAAAGCCAGACTGGGCTACACAATGAGACCCTGCCTCAAAATAACGCATATAAGAAGTCATAGCTAAGCCAATGTTTGGAAATATAACTTTATCCAACTTTACTACTGCCCCCCCCCAAATTCAGTGTCCTTTGACACCTGTCTACCTACTATGTAAACTAGGTAATGCAGAAGTTACATTTTGAACCTATATGTCAATGTGTCTGTGACACACTAATGGTACAAAATTAAACTCAGATACAGTCATAACTTTATTCAACCTTTTCTACTATGTATATTCCAAAAATCATGAGAAAACTAAAATGGAACATCTCAGGATATATCAGATTCTGATACTAATACTTGACCTTAATAATCTCAATAATCCCACAGGGGATATATAATTGAATGCATTTCAGAGAGGGTCCACACTCCCTGGCATTACATGAGAAATGCATGTGTCTGTGATAATTTTTTTAAAGACAGGGTTCATGACTTTTATTAGATTTCTGAAAGGTTTAAGTTCCTAAACTGTTGACAGACTCTGCTATGGACTGCTCCTATCTGTAATACTCATAGACCAAACTGCTTAAAGACTTGCTAAGAAAGTTAAAAGGAGCAACAAACACTTCAGTCATCGCATTCTTCATGGAGGGGCCGAGAGATCCGCATGTTTAACAACTAGGAAAAGCTGAAGTCATTGTTTTAGGAAGAAAGCTGTACTGTTTCCTGGCATTTGCTTGTTTTCTTACATGTTTATTTAGAAGTAAGGGAAAGGAACAAATTAGTAACAGACTTTAGCCTAAGTAAAAAATGTCAGGGGCTGGAGAGATGGCTCAGCAGTTAAGAGCACTGACTGCTCTTGCAGAGGACCTGGGTTCAATTCCCAGCACTCACATGTCAGCTACAAACCATTCTTAACTCCAGTTCCAGGGGAATCTGAAGACCTCTTCTGACCTCCACGGCATTGCATGACACGGGTTCACTCACATACATGCAGGCAATACACAAATATACATAAAAAAATAAAAATAATAAATAAAAAAATAAATGAATGGCTGTCCCCTGATAACCTTGGAACCAGGCCAACTCCAATTCCTCTGCCTCAGATCCCTGGACTAGCTTCCTAACTCAGACTAGCTAAACCTCCTAGCATAGATTGCTAAGTCCCTCCTCAAGTGTTCCCCAACACCATTGTCTACAAGCTCCTGACCTGCCTGATAGACAGGCCCATCTAATACTCTGATAAGTCAGATCCCACCCACTGCATCTCTATTCCATTCCTCTACAGTTTCAACATTTCTACCTTGTCTCCTGCTAGCCTTGGACCCAAGCCCACTCCAATTCTTCTGCCTCAGATCCCTGGACCAGATTCCTAACTCAGACTAGCTAAACCCCCTAGCATAGATTCCACTGGCTCTTGATCTGTCTGACATAGTCCACCTACTACCCTGACTAGGACATAAAAAATATTAAAAAAAAATAATGTCATAGTAATGAAAAACAGGTGCTCCTCATTCTCAGACTACATGGTACTAGGATAAAATTGTCATATTTAAGAACAGTGGGGCTCTCAAAAGTAGACTAAAATCACCATGGCTCAAACTAGCCCTTATCCTGTAACCCTTAAAGCCTTTACATAAAGTCTAAGCTAAAAATTAGCTTCCTATATACTGCATTAAATGCAGAGAGGAGGGAGGGACGGAGGGAGGGATGGAGGGACGGAGGGAGGGAGGGAAAAAGATCAACCACCAAGACTAAAAGAATTTTTGAGAGAATTAGAGCTATTTCCAGTTTTTGCTCCTGAATAAATGTTTTAAAGAACTTAAACATAAAACTTATCTTTAAAATTAGAGGCAATATACTTATTAAATTAAAGGACTCATGAATTCTACATTGTTCTTTGCCTCCTCTTCTCTGAAAAGAAAATCACAATGAGTTCCTAAGCATAAATCAAAGATTTCATTTGTTCACTCAGGGCTAGCATGAATTATAAGTTCAAAATCCACTGGATACAGAACTTTAATATGGGAAAAATTAGAAGATTCTGGAGAAGGACTGTGGTAATAGTTGCACAAAATGTGTATGTATTTAATGTATAATTAAGATTAATAAGCCTACTACTCTTACAGAGGATCTGAGTTCAGTTCCTAGTACCCATACTGAACTGCTTATAACCTCCTGTAACTCCAATTCCAGGGGACTTGACACCCTCTTCTGACTTCCACAGGCACCTGTGCTACCATGCACAGACACACAAACATACACACACACACACACACACACACACACACACACATACATACATAATACACACACTATTAAAAATAAAACAAAATCTTGGGGCTGGAGAGATGGCTCAGTGGTTAAGAACACTGGTTGTTCTTGCAGAAGATCCAGGTTCAAATCCCAGCACCCACATGGCAGCTAACAACTGTCCGTAACTCCAGTCCTAGGGGATCCGACAGCCTCTTCTAACCTCCGTGGGCATTGCATGACACAGGTGCACTTACCTATATGCAGGCAATACATGCATACAAATAAAATAAAAATAATTTTAAAAAACTGTAAGAATTGTAAACTTAAAATAATAATGAAGATGCTATTTTATCTTATGTATATTTTACCACAAGTTAAAAAAATATTTTTGTTATTTTTGTGTGTGTGTGTGTGTGTGTGTGTGTGTATTGCCTGCATGTAGGTAAGTGCATCCATGTCATGCAATGCCCACAGAGGACAGAAGAGGTTGTTGGATCCCCTGGGATGGGAGTTACAGACAGTTGTTGGCTGCCATGTGGGTGCTGGGATTCAAACCCATATCATCTTCAAGAACAGCCAGTGTTCTTAACCACTGAGCCATCTCTCCAGCCCCTATTCTACCACAATTTTTAATTTGCTGCTATACATATAGGTAAAGAGGCAACATAAAACTATACCTAACTGAAAAGAATTCATGTGAGTCCAAAGATATATTTCATCTTGAGATATAAAAGTTGAATATAAAAGAAAATGAGCACTTCTTCAAATTCTTAGTGCAAGGCTGTATGCTACATTCTATAAGGGCAAAAGAGGAACCTATTCAGCCACATGTCTCACAGAAACTGTCAGTAAATGCACAGCATCTTCAGTTCCACTTTCTGGAGTCCATCCTAACTGCAGGCTCCCCACCTTCAAACACCTTCCCCAAATTCCCTGTATCATCCAGCATTCTACAGGTAGGCCTTTTTGATTGAAAGTTTACTTTATTCATGGAAATATGCCACAGCACAAAATATACTTTAACCATCAGCACTATAAAACTTCCAAATCACAAAGGCCCTTCTATTTCCTACTTCCTTCCAAGTCTTCTCGCTGGTATAGAGGGCAATGATCTGCAAAGACAGGGTACACTGATTTCTAAAATAATATTTTCCCTTTTGTTTTCTTGTCTTCTGAAACAGGGTCTCTTTGTAGCCCCAGCTGGCCTGGAATTCACTATGTAGACTAGGCTGGCCTTGAACTCACAGAGCTCTGCCTGCCTCTGCCTCCCAAGTGCTGGGACTACAGGCATGCACCACCATGCCTGGCTTACTTTCCCTGTTTTTAAAAATATTCAAATAAGGGGCTGGAGAGACGGCTCAGTAGTTAAGAGCACTGACTGTTCTTGCAGAGGACACAGGTTCGATTCCCAGCACCCACATGGCAGCTATGAACTGTCCTTAAGTCCAGTTCCAGGGGAATCTGAAGCCATCTTCTGACCTTCGTGCCAATGCACGACACGGGTGCACTCACATACATGCAGGCAATATATTTATACATATAAAATTAAAATTAAACATTTAAAAATATTCAAATAAATCCATTAGCATTGGTGTGAGTGTGTGTGTGTGTGTGTGTGTGTGTGTGTGCGCGCGCGCGCAGGTGCATGCATTGCATGTGTTTGTGGGAACACATGCATGTATGCATGCAAGAAGAGACCAGAAGTTGACATCAGGTATCTTCCACAGGAGATCTTCACCTTAATTTTTGAGACATGGTCTCTCCTTGAACCTGAAACTTACTAATTCACTAAACTAGCTAGCTAGTGAACCCCAGGGATCCTTGTCTCTACCCCCCCTTTCTCTACCAGGCTTTTACATGGGTGCTGGGGATCTGAATTCAGGTCCTCACATCTGTGAAGCAAGCACTTTACCAAGCTATCTCTCCAGTTCCCACACCGCTTTGGTTTAATAGCTAACCACATTCAGATGCCTCAATGGTCTGACTGATTGCAAATTTAAGCAATCTCTCTATAACTTGTATTTATGTAACTTCTCCCTATCTCTGTCTCTGTCTCTCTATCTCTCTGTCTCTCTCTGTGTCTCTCTCTCTCTCACACACACACACACAAGCTGTTTCACTTATTGTAACAATTTGTTCATAGTTAAGTGTCTATGAAATAATTCAGACATAAAAGTAAATAAAATAAATACCATGAATTTATCATGCAGTTTGAGAAATGAAGGCATTAGATAAATACAAAACCAAGAAAAAAGGTGAATATAAAATAAATCTAAGAACACTTGACCTACTTCTCCATGCTGTGGGTGTTCATTCTGCTTAAAGTCCTGCATGGTGACAACAAATCATCCCAAAGTTCAGTTCTTTAAAAAACAGTTACTGAAGGGAGCAGGAGAGATGGGTCAGCAGTTAAGAACACTGGCTGTTCTTGCCAAAGACCCGGGTTCAAATCCCACCATCTGCATGGCAGCTAACAACTGTCTGTAACTCCAGTTCCAGGGGATCCAACAGGGGATCTGTCCTCCGTGGGCAATGTACAATACAGGTGCACTTACTTACATGCAGGCAATACACACATACAAGTAAGATAAAAATAATAAATAAAATATATAGAAAAAAACCCAATTACTGAAGTGGCTGCAAAGATGACTCAGTGGTCAAGAGCACTGGCTGCTCTTCCAGAAGACCCAGGTCTGTTCCCTGCACCCACATGACAGCCAAGAACCATCTATAACTCCAGTTTCAGGGGAATCTGATGCCCTCTTCTGGCCTCTATGGGCATTGCACACAATCAGTGCACCTACAGACATGCAGGCAACTGATTATGACTAGTTATAATCAGATATATACATATTAGAGATGCATGCGCCAACATCTCAGTGTTATGAGCAAAATCAATGAGTCTTTCTGTAAGAAACAGTATATTTTAAAATGAAATGGAGATCTTTTTTAAAGGTTAAAAACTCATTCAATTTTATATCTTACAGGGCTTCAACTGAGTTCAATATTGTATAACAGTATTAATTCAACAGCGAACCTAAAAATTTTATAGTCACTTTTGAAAGAGATGTATCTTTGCTCTGGAAACTGTTAATGAGTATGTTAAAGCTGTAATGAAATGTTTTTTCTAAAAATAAATAAATAAATAAGAAATACAGAAATCCCCCTCCTACATAAATCAATTCTTTAACAAGTGAGTTCCAGAAATCAGTTTCAAGGTAAAAACTGTAAACAATTAACAAAAAGTTCTTTAGGCAGTTTTTCAAACCACATGAAGTTAAAACACATAATTCCAAAATAAGGTATACACAGTAAGCACACAGGATGAAGATCAACAGAAAATGGTGAAAGATAAAATGCCAGATTCTCTCCTTCAGGAAAGAAGTAAGAGCATTCTACCCATGAGAGACAGAGTGAAGATTCAGCTAATGACCAGAGAGTGCCAACGACTAGCTACATTCACCAAAGTCTTCATAGGGGTAGACTGAGGTGACTGTCTCAACCTTTCATGTCACTAAATTTCATTTTCATAAATGGACTGTGCCTACAAGTAGCAAAGTAGGGCATCCCTGCTGTCCCTTAAGAATATTCTTATTCTCTTGCACACACAACAGTCTAAGTCCCTAAATCACCACTATGAAATTAAAAAATCACAAATCAATAAACAATATTTGGGGATTCACATAAATAAGGAATAAACCACTTCTCCCTCTTTTCCAACATCTATGAATTCATACATATATTTAGTAAGCATCTACTATGTATAAAGTATGTATCTTTCTTACTTTCCAGGTACTACAAAGGACTGAAAAATACATGAACTGAATAGTCAAAGTCAGTTCTCAAAGAAGAAAGTAAAACAGCTAATAATTTACTAGTTTACAAAGACTGAGTACCACCGTAAACACATTCCTCCCAACTTTACCTGAATTCTGTAAAAGATCTAACTTTGACAAGTTTGAATTTGAATAAGTTTCTTCTATTCCTTAGGCATTTAATTTTTGAGATAATTAGGGAATGAAATCAGCTAAATCCAAGTCAAATGAGATAGTAAGATTCATAACAGAATTTTCTCTCAGCAAAGGAAAGTAAATTTCTCAAGCAGGGAATCAAGAAAAAGCAATCTTTTTTAAAATGGTAGCTTTCAAGCAGGACATGGTGGCGCACGCCTTTAATCCCAGCACTCAAGAGGCAGAGACGGGTGGGATCTCTGTGATTTCAAGGCCAGCCTAGTCTACATAGTGAGCTCCAGGACAGTTGAGGCTACAGGGAGACCCTGTCTCAGAAAAGACCAAAAAGAAAGGTATCTTAAGTAGCTTCCAGTTGGACTTAGTAGTGCCTGCAATCCCAGCAAATAGGGAGGCTGAGACAGGAAGATCTGAAACTTAAGCTTTGCACTTTTAAAAGTATAACACCAATAAAATTTAAAAAAAAAAAATCCATGCCTCATGAAAAAGTTGGCAAATCTCTTCTACAGTATCAAACAGACATCTGAACTAATATTATCAATACAAGTGGAAACCTAAAATAATGATTTCAAATGTAACTTCACAAAAGAAATACAAATTACCTGTTTGAGAACATTTGTCTACAAAACCAAAAAAACATTTTCCATAAACAACTAAATCTATTATTGTAGGCTACATCATCAGCTATGTTAAAATGTTTTAATAGGGGCTGGAGAGATGGCTCAGCAGTTAAGAATACTGGTTGTTCTTGCAGAAGACCCAGGTTCAAATCCCAGCACCCACATGGCAGCTAACAACTGTCTGTAACTCCAGTTCCTCTGTCCTCCGAGGGCATTGCACGACACGGGCGTACTTACCTACATACAGGCAATACACACATACACATTAAAAATAAATAAGTAAATCAATTTTTTAAAAAGTTTTAATAAAATCAATATGACTTAAGCTTTAAGAGCAAGGGAATCACTATTGCTCTTTTATTCACAATGACAAAAGAGGCATTCCTTGTGGCTTTAATGACTTAGAGATGACGATATTTAAAGGAAAAAATTCCTAACACATTTGTAATTTATAAGCTGTAAATAAATCCCTTTCTTCAATCATAATCCACAAAATTTCCCAGCAGACCTTTCTGCCACTAACACTTATTGGCATCAAAAATATTTATGTATAACAAGATACCTTGATAACAGAATAATCAACCAAAGGCACATGCAACACAATTTATGCCATTAACTAAAAGGAGAATGTTAAAATACTTTATACTTTATATAATATCCAAAGTCAAAGGAAACAGTCATTTAAAAAAAAAAAACATTAAATTTCCTTCAACGCGAATATGAACCATCACAACCAGTCACTGTTTATGGAACAACAGAGTAAAGCAATACAATAGTAAATAGTCCGTTACTCTGTTAAGATAATAAAAAAAAAACCATATAATTCATGGGATCCCATTAAAAAGTAAAAGACTTTCCTAAGAAGCCATTAAGACGCAGAGCAAAGAGAAACCTGTGTTTAACTGAATACTTGCGAAGCCACTGACCAACCTGTCACACCCAGAACGTACTTGCTTCATGGCAGTCTCTCCAATTTTGTCTGAATGCTTGCGGATGCTCTCCAGAAAGTCTTTAAGATCAGACATAGAAACATCTTTTATCTCTTCCCGAAGCTTAGGGATATTATCCACCATCACCTTGCAGAACCGATAGTGGCTTACTTGAGGCAGATAGGTATGTTCTAGATGTTCCAGAGTTTTCAGTGCAGGATAATGTCTGCAAAAGAAATTGATCATCTTTAGTTAAACTTAGTCTTCTTTAGGGTGACAAATATATTACTCAGAAAAAAATTCTAATCTGTTAGTTTTCACTATATATTAAGAAAAATCCAATACTGAGTTTTAGTGATAACATCATGGAAAAATTCAATTATTAAAAATTAATATATGCTGTAAAAGACTAGTAAAATAAAAAAAAGATTTTATACAAAGAATACATGAATATATCTCCCAATGAAATTAATTATATAAAGATTGAAAAAAATCTCAATGTCAAAATAAATCATTCTATAAAATCCACAAGCTAGACTTCCAAAGCTTGGCAAACTGTGTATACATGAGTGAGTGTATGTGTACCTGTGACTTATCTATCCAAAATCATTCTAAAACATCCCAGGATTTCAGCGAAATTAACCAAAGGAGAACAATACATGGAGAAATGCCCAGCAATGAAACCTGCTCAACAGAGGCACTGCTGCATTCTTGCCCAACACACTTCCATCACCTCACCTCCAATTCCCCTGGTCCTGGACATTAGTCCTAGCTAGTCCTAATAACTGGCATCTTCACTGACATACCCAAGGTTCCAGAACAATGATGGAAGAAAGGTAGAAAAAATATTTTGGAAAAAATGAGGTTTGAATACTTTCCAGGTTTATAGAAATTTGACCTACAGACCCATAAAGCTAAACAAGCCACAAGCAGGATAAATACCCACATGCAAGCACACATCCACGTATTTGCACCAAAGTGCACAAAATCAAACTGCTAAAATCAAATGAAAGACAAAGACCATTTGGAGAAAAGCCACATTACACAGAGAGTAATCAGTAAGACTATTCACACACTTCCTCAGAAACAAGCCAAAAGACAGTGAATTAGAGAGAAAGTTAGGGAAAATGAGGCCAATCAGAGAAAAGGGCCTTTTAAAAAAAAAGGATGCTTCTTGTTCCCAGAGTAGCTTTTTACTCCCCCACAGTGAGCTTTTTGCAACTGTTACATTAACCAAATGGAAAATTTATGGCTAATCACTAACAGCAGAATTAAAAAGCCTGCCAGTAGGGGGGAAGATAGAACACACCAAAGGGAGGGTATCTCCAGTGACACCAATGAGGGAGGAGAGGAGGGAGTTAGGAAAGAGGAGGGCCCCAGGATCCTATAAAGACTCAGAGCACCTGATCTAAATTCTCATTTCTGGGGGCCTTCTCCCAACCCAATGGGAACTGTTGGTTTACAACAATAAAGTTCGTCATTTCTACACTCCTCTCTCTCAAAAATGTTTACCAGTCCTCTGTGCCTATAATTTCCTTGGGTCTGATCACCCCCTTGCTCCTGCTTTAAAGTTTATGGGTCTCTTGGGCTAGCTCCCTGCTATACTCTGCTCCCAACACTCTCCCTCCTAGTCTCCACAACCTCCTGAGCACTACACTCTTAACTGCCATTTCTGTGGTAGCCATGGTTGTAGTCCCTTGGCAGCTCTGCTCTTGGTTATCACTTGTACAGCCGGGGCAGTAGCAGCTCCTAGGTCATCTCTCTCCTTCTGCCTGTCTAACCTATTTAACTAGCTGCCCCTGCTGCAGTGATCAAACCACACCTGCAGTGTTCTCACAGCTCCTTTGTGCTTGCCCCATTCCTTTTCCTGTGCTGGTGTCTTCTGCCTTCCCTGGATATTCAATTCTTTGTTTATCCCACTGAATGAAATGGACAACCACCCCCACCACAAAACCCCACAACAAAGTGATTTAGTGTGTGCAACTATACTAGCATTCTACCAACATGAAAACACTGTCAGGAGCTAGAGAGACGGCTCAACAGTCAAGAATACTGACAGCTCTTGCAGAGTACCTCTAGGTTCCATTCCCAGCACCCATGTAGCAGCTAAAAAACATCCCAGGGGATCCAGTGCCCTCTTCTGACCTCCAAGGGCATTGCACCACATGAGTGCACTTAATTATATAGGCAAAACACTCATAAGTATAAAATAACAATAAATAAATAAACCCAAAAAAATGTTTTTAATGTTTTCAAGACCTGGAATGTAGTATAGCTGGCAGAGTATTTTTCAAGCATACACAAAGCTCTGGGTTTGATCCCCAACACCACATGATCTAAGCACAGTGAGCACAGCACTGAGCAGGTAGAAGATCAGAACAAGTTTAAGGTTGTCCTCAGTAACACAGTAACTTCAAGGCTAGTTTGGACTACATATTGTAATTGCTGGGAGAGGGAGAGATGGTCTTTTTTAAGGGTGTAATGCAAGATAGGTTAACCAGGTTCTAGGTTCCAGTGGATGAAACATACCAAAGGACATTTGGGGACACAAACTTGACTCAATAGGCCTTAATATATATGATGGAATACATTAAATCCATCGTGGGCCTATAAGAGAGGAAGGGGATCTAAACATGATCAAAATACATTGTATGAAATTCACACACAAAAAATCAATTTAAAAAAACAAACAACAAAAAAAAACGATGGTATATAAAAAAAACAACTTGACTTTTTTTTCTTTTTTTTCTTTTCTTTTTTGAGAAGTATCTCTCTGTAGCCCCAGCTGGCCTGGAACTCTATGTAGACCAAGCTGGACTAGAGCTCACAGAAACCATCCTGCCTCTGCCCACCAAATACCGGAATCAAAGGTTTGTACCAGCACACCCAGCAACAATGTGATTTTTTTTTTTTTAGATAAAGGTAAAATAAAGACTTTCAAAAATATTGTATTTCTGGGAGAATTCTCAGTCATCGGATTGATCAAAAAAACGGTGGTAAAGAACTTGGCTCTGTATAAAAGAATGCAAAGTACCAGAAGCACTTCATATATGGATAAATATAAGACTTTTTCATCTTACTTTTAAATTTTTTAATGTAAAAGATGGCTTACAACAAAAATAAAAGTGTGTTATAGGCACCATACCATATTCTGAAATAAGATCAATGACAACAATAACACCAGCAAAGGGGTGGTAAAACAGAAGTATATTTTTCAATTTTTAACTGACAAATAATCACTACTCATGTTTAGAAAAGTCCACGTAAACAATAGGTAATGATTAAATCTAAGGAGTATTTCCATTTAATGGAAGTACAGATACAAGAGCCTTGCGTTGTACGTGATTTTGTCATAATTATTTAAAGATCAACTGTATGTTAAAGAACATATTATAAAATTAGAAGCAATCATTTTAAAGAAATAAAAAAGAAAAAAAGTAAAGCAAAGAGGTATAGATAATAAGGCATTAAGAAAGCAAGAAGCAATCTTTAAATATAGTTGACTGATGGAAAAGAAAGCATATACAGAGAGAAAGAATAAAAGAACAAGTCAAAAATAAATTGGGAAATAAATTTTGAGTCCTATACTGATAATTGCACTAAATATAAAAGATCTAACTATTTGAATTAAAAACCAGAGATTTTTAATCACTTATGATCTTTTTTAAAGTAATAAGATTAAGGGACTGGAGAGATAGCTCAGCAGTTAAGAACAATGGTTGTTCTTGCAGAAGACCTGGGTTTGAATCACAGCACCCACATGGCAGCTAACAACTGTCTATAACTCCAGTCAGTCCCAGGGGATATGACAGCCTCTACTGACCTCCATGGGTGCACTTACCTACACGCAGGCAA
>NW_008360310.1:1838137-1851883 GCF_000622305.1 Nannospalax galili
TAATTTTTTTTTAAGTTTAAAATAGTAGAATTAAGCCAGGCATGGTAGCACACATCTGAAATCTCTCAGGACTCCACTCAGGAGGCTGAAGCAGAAGGATCACAAGTTGAAGGCCAGCATAAAACCCTCGTCTTGAAAAAGGAAAAATACAAACAAAAAAATCCTCGAAAATAACATGCTATACTCTTCAAAAATGATGAGGCTGCTCTTGCCCATTGCCACGCTGTCCCCAGCCAGCCTTGGACCAATTCCTCCCCCTCAGATCCCTGGTCTAGCTTCCTAACATAGACTAGCTAAACACCTACTCAGGCGGTCCCCCCCAGTGGTTCCCGCACCACCATCTTCCCTGGCTCTGGATCAGCCAGACAGACCTGCCCGGCCAGGACTCTGGTAAGTTAAATCCCACCTAGTTCGTCTGTATTCCATTCCTCTCACCCATCCCCACCCTGTTCCCTGCCAGCCTGTTGTGAAGAACTTGACCATGTGGGTTTTTGAAGGAATTTTAAGTTTGGACTAGAAAAGCAGTGGAATGCCGTAAGCAGAGCCATTCTAGTAGGAGCCTGAAAGAAAGTAGTATTAACAGCAAAGTAGTTCCAGAGGGAAGTAAGAACTTAAAAAGCAACTAAGATATTTTGGCAAAGAGTCTGGGTGGAATCTACCCATAGCCTAAGAGCCTGCCTGAGGCTAAGTTGTCTGTGAGGCTAAGATGACTAATTTCTCCGGCAGAAGAAATTTCAAGACAGCCTAACATAGAAATGGTGGCATGACAATTAATGATGAATATTATACAGATCTACAGTTAAAAAAAAAAACAAGTGAAGCAGAAAGAAATACAAGATGTACAGTTTGGATTGAAAAAGAGCACTAGGAAGATTAATGTTGGAGTCAAGGCATATGCTGAAGAAGATACTCTCTGATAAAGAGATTAAGAGTCCTCAAGAGAGGCCTCTAGATTTGTACTACAACAATAGAAGGAGTATCCCCAGGGTACGATCCCACCCAGCTAAGCTTCCTTGTGAAAGGAAAAATCCTGAAGAGTTTTCTTCTAGAAAACTGCAACCCACAAATAACTGCTGGTAATGTGGATGAAGTGGGTTAGGTTCACTCCCAAACTGGAAGCCAAACTTGAAGGTGTCACGCCCATGGTTCTTGCTTTAGAGGCATAAAAGACATAAGAGTGAAGGGGGTCATTGATTCTCTCTCCTAGGTTTCAGAGAGCAGCTGAGGCCAGGCAGCATACAGCAGGGGCATCCCTGCATAAAGAAAGCCCTGAAAGGCCACTGTGTGAAGCTGTGAAGTTTGTGAAACCTGGTTAGCAGTAGAGACCCAGTATACTCAAGATGCCAGAGCCATGAGACATCTGCCAAGGAAAACTGCATACAAGGAGTGGTGGCAGCCCAAGAGTGAGCTCTAAGTTGTATGCAGCTAAGCTGGAGGGGCTGATCCATCTGAGTCCTTTAGAAGTAAAGTCTCAGAAGTTGGAAATGGAGCTACTGGATTTGGTGTTTTGCCTGCTGGTGTTTTGGTCCAGTATTTCCTCAGTATGCCCCCATTCTTCTCTTTTGGAATGGGAATGTGTATTTGGTTCCATTGTATTTTGGAAGTATGTAGGTTATCTTTTGATTTTACAGGGGCTTACTGATAAAAGATTCCCTTCAGTCTCAGAAGAGACTTTGAACTCTGGACTTTTGAATAATATTGAGACGGGTAGAGACTGTGGGTACTTTTAAAGCAGATTAAATAAATTTTGCATTTTATATGGCCATGAATCTATGAGGCCAGAGAGTGGAATGTGGTGGTTTGAATGAGAATGTTCCCCATAGGCTTCTTTTCTGTCCCCAGTTAGTGGTGCTGTTTGGGAGGTCTTAGAATGTGCAGTGATGCTGAAGGAAGCATGTCACTAGGGGGAAGGCTTAGAGAGTTCTTAAGCCTTGCCAGATTTCCTGTCTCTGCTTCCTGTGCCTGCTTCAAGCTGTGATCGATAGGCTTTCTGCTCCAGTCACCTTTGCCGCCATTATGGACTCTGACCCCTGGAACCATAAACTCAAATAAATTCTTTCTTCTATAAACTCTTCCTTGCCTTGACCATGAAATTTTATCACAACAACAGAAAAGTAACTAATATACCTATCTTTATATATGCTTCTAAAATTTATGTCAAATGTTTATATAAAATTATATATGACTCAAAATGCAGAAATGGGGGGTATTTTGTTTACTTATTTTGTTTTGTTTGTGTGCTTATTTTGAGACAGGGTTTCATGTAGCTCAAGCTAGCCTTTACTTTTTTATCCTTCTGCCTCTTCCCAAATCCTGGGATTACAGGTGTGCTTTACCACACCTGGCTTTGGAAAGATATTAATATTTCTTAATTCAAAGAAGTTAATATACAAGTCTTTTTTTCTTCACAATTTTTAAAACTTTACTAAAATATTGCCAGAAAATACTACTATTTTTATATCTTCACAGAATATAACTTTTCATGTGTTCTATCTATGCATTCTTATGAAAACATATCCACCTGGCAAGGAATAAGTCTGGGAGATTGTGCTAGATAGCTTCAGTTGTCAGCTTGACACACCCAGGAAGAAGTGACCTCAATGGAGGCATTTCCCCCATCAGATTAGCCTTGGCCATGTCTATGAAGCATTTTCTTTTTCTTTTTTTTAAATAATTTTTTTATTTACCTATTTTTATCATGTTTGACTGCATGTATGTAAGTGCACCCATGTCATGCAATGCCTGCAGAGTCCAAAAGAAAGTATCAAATCTCCTAGAATTGAAGTTATGGATAGTTGTTAGCTACCATATGGGTGCTGAGAACTGAACCTGGGTCCTCTGCAACAGCAACCAGTGCCCTTAACTGTTGAGCCATCTCTCCAGCCCTGGAAACATTTTTTGTAATTGCTGGTTGATGTGGGAGGGTCCAGCCCATTGTGAGCAGTGCCATCCCTGGGCAGGTGGCCCTACGTTATACTAGAAAGCAAACAAAAACAAAGCATAGGCCAGGGAAGCAAGACAGGGAGCAGCGTTCCTCCTTGGTCTGTGCTTCAGTTCTTGCCTCCAGGTTCCTGCCTTGAGTTCCTACCTTGGCTTCCCTCCATGAGGGACTGTAAGCTATAAGGGAAAATAAACCTTTTCCTCACCGAGTTGCTTTTGGTCAGTGTTTTATCACTCAATAGAAAGTAACTAGGACAGAGAATCCCAGAACACAAAAGAACTTTGATGCCTTATGGTTTAGTTCCAAAATTACTGAACATTTAGAATTTGTATACACATTTTAATTTCAATATTAAATGTATTAATTGTATATCTTATCCCTTAAAACCACAGAGAATTAGTATTCCACTAAGATGTACTTATGTTCATCCTATCACCTCAAATTTCCTCTCCCCCAATACTGGAAGATGCCCCAGGGAAAAGGGAGTTGCTTAGTATAGTAAGATGTCCCAGGAATAACAGTCAAGGGGTCACTACAAAGTTTTCCCTCAAATAAAACTAGAAGAAAACACAACATACAAAGGAACCCTCAAACTTTAACCTTGACCTTTGGAACAACTAATTCTATATGGCAACTTGACTAGACCACGGTACCTAGACATTTGGTCAGACATTTTTCTAGATGTCTGTGTGACAGTTATTGGGGCAACAAGATTTGCAGTTAAATGGGAAGAGTATGAGTAAAGAGAGCCATTCCCTAAATGTAGGGAACTCTCCTCCAATCATAGCTGAAGACCTTACTTTAAAACAAAATGGCAAACTGCATTGTACAAAAAGAGAATTCCACAGACAACTGACTTTGAACTCAAGCTCTAATATTAACTCTTTCTTAGGCCTCCAGCTTGCCAGACCAACCAGAGATTTAGGATTTGCTAACCCCCACAAGTATGTGAGTCAATTTCTTACAATAAATTCCCTAACCACATAGATTAACACACACAGAGATACACACAGACACACAGACACACACACACACAATATCTGTTGATTATTTTCCAATGAATCCTGACTGAGATCCTCTAGCACCAGAACCAGTGACTAGTTTTTCTATGACAATATTTAAATCATATTTTCCAATCCAGTTATGATTAATACAGTTCTGTGCTTCCTCCACATCCCCCCAAAAGACTGGGACTCCAAAAAATATTAAGCTATTATTTTTTTTATTAAATGCAATATATAACAACCAGTGTATATAAATAGATCTAGGATGAATCAATAGATGTGTGCAAAAGATTAAAGAAAAAAAATCATAGATTCAATTATTTTTGAAAAGTGAAGCCAAATATGGGCCTTAAAAGTAGTTTAAATAAACCATATTACCCTTTGATCCCAGGCAGGTCTCTTAGTTCAAGTCCAACCTAGTCTAAAAAGTCAATTCTAGGCCAGCCAAGGCTACAAAGCGAGATCCTATAAAAAAACGTGAAAAAAATAATAATAATGGGGGTGCTAGATAGGTGACTCAGTGGTGAATTTAACTTGCTGCTTCCAGAAGACCTGAATTTGGATCCCAGCACCCATGTCAGGCGGCTCATAATAGCCTGTAACTCCAGCTCCAGGGGAACCAATGCCCTCTTTTGGCCTCCATGGGCACCCACACATGTTTGTATGACCATAAATGCAGGTACACACAGACCAAAACATACAAATCAATGAATGGATGAATGAAAAAAATGAATAAATGAAAGAATGAGTAAGAAAATAAATATTTTTAAAGTACTCTAAATAAATTTTAGAAAATAACTGTTCAAGTAAAAGCTCTTACCTTTTAGTCTTCATCTGGTCCCTTAGTTTGCTGTACATCTCTAGTACTTGAAAGAGAAAAAAAGCACACAAGCATTATTTAGACAAAGTAAAAGACTAACTTCAGCTAAAGGAATTTCATAAGAATCCTACTCCCTTTCCAATTCCTTACCTGGAAGACACAGCATTAATTTATCAACAGTGGCAGAAATGTTTCTCTGTTGTACTCGGCACTGCTTCAGCTCTTCCATTGCTATTACCAGCTTGGCCAAAGGGAAGAAAAACTGTATTATGCCAACAGCTACAAATAAAATCTTTCAGTCACATTTTTTTCCACACTGTTCAAGTCATCAGAAAATCCCAGCTTCATAGTAAAAATGTGCTAAGTGGAATAAGGAACTCTTCCTCAAACAGTAAAACACTCCTGCATGGTTTCCTACTTTTTCCCCAAGCCAATCTCTTCTAGGAAGACCTATGTAAATAAGTAAACCCCAAAATATAGGGGCTATCCAAGAGAAAAGAAAACATTTTTCCCATTTTCTCCAAACTCTCTTATCAATTTTTCATGACTTATACTTCAATCAGTTACTGTAAAAATCCTGTATTCCTTTCATGAGCACTGTGCTCCAGAAGGGCCATCCATCCTATGATCTTCACCTACATCCCCATTTCAATAAGCAAGTCATACACCTAGGAGATATGGCTTTTCTAGGAAATCCAGCTGAGTAAAGATTAATCCACTGCTCTTCCCAGAGCTCCCATTTTAAGAGTTCTATCTGAGTCATCTCACAATATAACAAAAACTATATTAACTGTAGATATAGACTATATGAAAAAAATTTTTAAATCTACATATCTACTTATAGCACTCATCCCACACCCACACCTAAAAATGTTATCCTCTTAGACATGAAAAGAATGAACACAAATGGAGGAACAAGATGGTCTACAAGTTACAAAATTTGGAATCTAGCCCCAGCCTTGTCAATTATTATATAAACTTCAGCAAGTCATAAGGGATTGGCTTTGGATCAAGTGAGTAAATGGATGCAAAATAATGTTGCAATTGTAAAGGTTTAAATGGTGAGCTTATCAGTTAATAGAATCAATTAACTCTTTTTTAAAACCAATATTTGTTGAGCATTCACTTTATGCCAGTCACTGTTTAGGCTGACGGAAGAGATACAACAATAAGCAAAACTCCCTAATTATACATAGCTAACTTACAATAAAGTGAGACAGACAAAAATAACTGTGTGAGTAAAAATGTATCAAGAGTATGATAGCACAATGGAGAAAAACAAAAATGGGAAAAGGGAATGAGGGTTAGACTGCAATTTCCAATGAGGTCATTAAGGAAGGTCTTAATAAGAAGGTAACATATAAACCAGGTACAGTGGCACAGGCTTATAACCCCAGGACTTAGGAGGCTGAGACAGGGGGACTGCTATAGGTTCAAAGCCAGACTGGGTTACAGAGTGAGTTCTAGGCTAGCTTAAGCTACATAGTAACATTTCATTAAAAAAAAAAAACATTTGGAATATTATCAGACAGAAAATTACATCATTATCCCCACCCCACACACACAAACTACAGAGAAGTCAATATAAACCACACATAGTCATACTTGACAATAATCCAACCACTGGAGAGTTAGAGACAGAAGGGTTAATTCAAAGCTGCCCTGGCCTACATATGACCCTGTCTTTTAAAAAAAAGAGGAGGCTTGGCATGGTGACCAGAGGCAAATGCAGCAGATCTCTGTGAGATCCAGGCCAGCCTGGTCTATATGGCAAGTTCTAGGGCAGTGGGGCTATCCAAAAACAAACAAAATAACAAAAACGAAAAAGAAATCATAGGAGGGGAGGTTTGCAGGAGGCGAATACAGGGAAGGAACATTCCACACAAGGGGATGACTACTCGATTTTTTTTTAAAACACAGCTCAGAGAGACAGCATTTACATTCCATGTTTACTTAATTCAGGTAAACATTACAAGAAGCAACAGTATCACCCAAGTACTTCTAACATACTGCTTACAGTCTTCCAAACCACAAAATGAAGAACAGTCATCCAAAATGAACAGCAAAAACAGAAAAGAGATTTTCGAAAAGTGAGTTGGCCTTACTTCCTTCCCCTCATGCTGTAGCTTTCTATTAGTGTCCGTCACTTGGTTCTGTGGAGAGAAGACAATTTAAACTTATGAAAAACAAACAGACAAGAGTTGGATAAAGTTCAAAATTTAATATGAAAGACTGGGATTAGATCTCCAGATAAGTCAGTATCCCACCACACATGGGTCCCTGTAGCTTAACTCTTACCAACTTTTCTACGAGGCATTTGCATGAGCTTTTACAAAAGGAATGACTGAAAGAGAGTTTGGTTTAGACAGAACATTCCACAGTAAGATACTACAGTGACCAAAGATCACACTTTAACTTTGGAGAGGAAAGAGGAAAAAGAAAAAGAGAGACAAATAAAATAGAAAAAGCAATCCAAAGAGTTTTACCATCTGCACAAAATCTAGAACACATTATCACAGACATTTGCCACTTCACCAGTGTGCTCCTGAAGAGGCTAGGGATGAACTCAACTTTTCACATTAAGTCAAATTTTCACTATTTACTACCATAATTTTACAAAATGTTCATTTAATTGTTGTTTTCAGGTCATTAATTCATAATAGCTTTTACACTTTTTCATTCCCGTTAAACCTCTCCATCAGATTAGTCAAAAACATGTGAATAAGCTTGTGGCTTAAAAACTTAAAGGAACAAGCACACTTTTTTATCTAGTACCTACTTTGATGTTTCCACGCATATAAAAAATTAAGCTTTCAGAACAGTAATTTCTTCATCATCTCAGACATTATCAAAACATGAGCAATATTAACTCCTAAAATAGAGACTATCTAGCCTTCCACTAGTAACTACTACTTATACTTTTACTATATTCCAACCCAGTATTTCCTACAGTGTCCCTCAGAGTATCAAGAAATTTGATGTTACTAACACATGCGCACATATGGGTACATGCACTTGTGCATGCGTGCAAAGTAAGGGCACTATAAATGCCCAAGAAATATATTTTTTCCAAATTTATCTGATTCAATATCAAGAAACTAGTTTTTCAGAACACACTTTTTAAAATCATTGCCTTAAATTACACACTATACATGGATAATACAGTTCAGAGCAGATTAGCACATGCACCCATACTTTCAAAGAAAAAATGAAATCTGATCTCTTCCAGAAAGAAAGCCTTTATAAAATATCAGAAAGAGGCAAGAAATACTCAAATTACCTCTTTATTATTTTCTTAATAGCAACATATGTGAGAAACATTTTTCCTTTATTGGACTGTAAGCTCAGTAAGATTTAAAAGTGTGATTTAGCTGCCCAAAATGCAGATCTAAGGCATTAATAGAAGCTTTATCTAAAACAAGAGATGTTTCTATATAGGGTCAAACAATAAATACTGAGTCTTCAGGCCACACAATCTCTGCAGTAACTACTCAGCATACACTGTAACAGGAACACAGCCCCACAAACAAAATACTAAGGACAGGTGTAGCTCAGTCCTCCACAAAACTTAATTTACGAGAATTGGCGGCCAACTGAATTTGTCCTACAAGTCAGAATCTGCTAGTGTCTACTCTAGAGTAAGAGCCAATGGGAAGGTGGCAAGAGGAAGGATGGTAATGAAGTCAGTGTCATGCTTCTTGCAGGCCTCTGACAAGCTGCTGCAGGATTAAATGTAAATGTGTTTAGGGACAAATGAAGGACTTTATAGCCCAGAGATGAAGGAAAACTCATTTGGAGACACTACACCCTACACCTAAACAATGACCTCTTCAAGTATCTTGAAGAGCTAGAAGTGGATCCCAGTAGATGGATGTTACTAGAAAATGGGATTCCACTTCAGGCAAGAAAAAGCTTTCGGGCAATGTGAATAGAAATAAAACGGGTTGCAATGGGTTGCACAACCCCCCATTTGATAAGTTTTTTTTTTTTTTTCACTACTCTGGAGATCTCCTAAAATTCAGACCTCCAACACAACTACTTCAGCATATGGTTCCTACTAAAATAGCCTTCTTCAGAGCTGGAGAGATGGCCCAGCGGTTAAGAACACTGACTGTTCTTGCAGAAGACCCGGGTTTGAATTCCAGCATCCACATCACAGCTAACAACTGTCCACAACTCCAGTTCCAGGAAATCCAACAACCTCTTCCATCCTCCGCGGGCAATGCGGATATAACACTCATACAAAATGAAATAAAAATAAAAAATAAAATATTTAAAACAGCCTTCTTCACTTTATGAAGGCATAATTTCTCACTTTTTTGAACCTCAAACCCACTATAAAAACAAGTATTTTTACACTGAGACTCACTTCACAAGTATAGGGAACATAGACGAGAGAGAGAGACAGACAGACAGACAGACAGAGAGAGACAGACAGAGACACAGAAACACAGAGAGACAAAGAGGGAGGGAGGGACGGAGGGAGGGAGGGAGGGGCTGAAACAATTTAAGAAATAATGCTTATATTTAAAATATTTAATATACTTTTCAGTACTATTCTGTTTAAAGTTCTATTTTTGTTAGAAATACTGACCAAAGCCTGCTAAACTGATTTCATGCAAACCACTGTTTAAAACATATCCATTGACGCTTAACCTATGATTGTGGTAAAAAAGGATAATAAGCATTTTAATCTTAGCCAATAACTGTTAAATACATTACAATGAAAACAGACTATATTAACTAAGAAGACCCTTGTGATTCATAAAACGTAAATGTATGTATACATATCTATTTACACACATATCTATATACACATAGACATGTTGTGGACACAAAACAATAATAGGCATCTTGAAGAGTATAATTTCATTCTATTAGTGTTGGAGGTATTTAAGAGTAAGAGAAAGACTAGGCGAGTACCAATCAACCAGTGATGTCAGCGGTTGGTGAACATTCCAGGCAATTCACTACTATGTGGCCTGAATTTTTCTACACCTGTTATATTTTATAGCCCACCGTGGATCAGGTTGCCAAGCTGGCAATATAGGAGTCCAAGAAGCATAGAAAAAGTAGACCTCAGGACAGTGTGAGGACAAATAGTACATTTGCAACAAATCAAAACACTTGTTACTTCTAAGATGAACAAAGCAACTAAGAAAGCGAAATTATTAAATTATGCTGAAAATATTCTATTTCTCAAATTGGATGGAGTCTATCATACAGGACCATATACTTCTTAAAACCTCAAGATTCAGGGGGCTAGAGAAATGGCTCAGCAGTTAAGAACACTGGTTGTTCTTGCAGAAGACCCAGGTTCGAATTCCAGCTCCCAAATGACAGCTAACAACTGTCTGTAACTCCGGTTCCAGAGGATCTGACAGATTCCAGGAGATCTGACAGGTTCCAGGGGACCTCGGTGGGCACTGCATGACACAAGTGCACTTACCTACATGCAGGCAATACACACATACACATAAAATAAAAATAATAAAAATTTTTTTAATTTTAAAACCTCAAGATTCAATGTGCTTTAGACTTCAAATTTTCAGAAAATTTTAAAGGTAATTATATATAATATATATTACATGTATGTTATACAATATTGCCCATCTAGAGATAGTACAGTACCCAGAACCAAACACATTAATATTTCTGTAGTTAAACACAAAAATTCACGTTAAATAAAATAAGTTAAAAAGTTTAATAGCTTTATGTCCATGTAGGTCATGTTCGAAAGTCAAATGATTTTTTAAACTACTGCAGCTTTAGAATATAATTCAGTATCTGATAGCTCACTTACCCTTTAAAAAAAAAAAGTTTCTTTGCTGTCCTAGTTTGTTTCTCCATTGTTGTGACAAAATACTCTGACCAACTTGGGGAGGAAAGGGTTATTCATCTTACATCTCCTTGGTCACAGTTCAGCAAGGAGCCCAAGTTAGGAACTCAAGGCAGGAACCTGGAGGCAGGAGCTGGAGCTCAGGTCATGGAGGAACACTGCTTATTGGCTTGCTCCTCTGGCCCCTGCTCAACCTGCTTTCTTATACAACATAGGCCTACCTGTCCAGGGGTGGCACCACCCACAGTGGGCTGGGCCCTCCCATATCACTCAACAATCAAGAAGATGCCCCACAGACATGGCCACAGGCCAGTCCAATGGAAGCAATTCCCCAATTGAGGTTCCCTCAACCCAGATGTGTCAAGTTGACACTAAAGATATCAGCACAACTGACCCCTTGTCAACCTGACATACAAACACATCACTATTAAACCATAACCTTTCCAATTCTTGTCCCTGATATATGATGTTAGTATCACAACTTAAGACAGTACAACATTAAAAGCCCCACAGTTCTTTAAAAAATCCAAACACCAAGGACTTTCTTTTCCCCCTAGAGAACTTGTAATGCAATTTGGGAGTCTTTTGGATAGACCCACTGAATGGGTACTCCAATTGCCTTACCCTGCATCCCTGTTCAGCATGGAAGAAGCCAGAGTGGTCTGCGTCCAGATTCCCTATTGGCAATTTGGGTAACCTCTTCAGGATGGCGTGATAAGAACAGGAGGTAAGAATTAGCTAGGCAGTTAGGGTAAAAAGACCCCAAAGAAAAGTAGCCAGTTTCTTGGCTAAAATGCACAATGTCTTTGGGCCTCTTAACAACATACTCTGTTCCAAATGCCAAAAATGTTGAAAGTATTTGGGAGCTTATATCTAATCCTTAAAAGATTTTAGGGTTCAGAGGGGGGACGGTTAGAGTAGTCAAAAGCCCCATTAAAAAAAAAATCAAAGAAGAGTACATGAAGTTATCAGAAAAAAGGTGATGGGGAGATATGGGAGGAATTGGAGGGGAGGGAGTGGGCATGGATTTGATCAGAACACCTTATATGAATGTATGAAATTCTCAATAAATTATTTATTTTTTTAAAAAATCCAAACACTTAAAAGTCCATACTCTCTTTTAAAAGTCTCTTAACTGTGGGCTTCTGTAAAATCCAAAACAAGTACTGTCTTATTTCAAAGGGAAGAATCGGGTACACCTAAGCAAAACCAAAGTCCACAAAGTAGCTTGAGGCTAGACATCTGGGATTCACTCACGATAGTCTGGGCTCCAAAGGGTTTTGGCAGCTCTACTTCTCTGACTCTGCCATCCACAGCACACACAGCTCATCTCACAGACCCAGGCCAGCTCCATTCCACACCTACTGCTGTCCTCGGTGGTCATCCCATGATCCCGTAATCTCCAAAAAGCTGGGGTCTCTACTGAAACTGAGGCTACACCTTCACCAGTGGCTTCTTCTTGCCTCTTGGGGTGCAAAGCCTCAGATTCTCTCCATGACCCCTTCAATCCTGGAGTCTGCACTGCAACTGAAGCTGTACTTTCACCTATGGCCTTTCCTGACCTCTCAGAGTGCCAAGCCTCAGCTGCTCTCTGTGACCCCTTCACGCTTTCAACATCAGAACCATATAGGAGATTCTTACACATTACCAAGTCCTGCTTCTAGTTAGAGACAGAGGCTTGGGCCTTCTCTCGACCACAGCGTATGTGTGTGGAACCAGAAGACTTTACCACAATGATGCTGGTCTCTTGTTACTTACAGCTGATTTTTCAGCCCCAGCTAACCAGCATCAACTGTCCCAGTAAAGCAAAGGTTTTACCTCAGCTTCTGGTCTCTTCTTAATCACAGCTGATTCTTCAGCCCCAGCCAAACAGAACCCACAGATCCTCAATCTAAAATCTCACATGAACAGCCCTGATAGTCTCTGCTTCCCTTCAAAGCTTCACAAGCCAGGCCTCCATCATCCACAACTCTTTCAACCTAACTGTTCCAAACTCCACAGCAACAAACTCAGCACTCAATGGCTTTTCCAGCCCAAAGTTCCAAATACTTCCACAATCCTCAACATCAGGTCTGTCACAGCAGTGCCCAACTCTCTGGTACCAATTTCTGTTCTAGTGTTTCTCCATTGCTGTAACAAAACATTCTGACCAATACCAACTTGGGTAGGAAAGGGTTCAGCTTATATCTTCTGGGTCGCAGTTCATCAGGAAGCCCAAGGTAGGAACTCAGGAGACAGGAACTGGAGCTCAGGCCATGGAGGAACACTGCTTACTGGCTTGCTCCCCTGACCACTGCTCAACCTGCTTTCTTACACAGCATAGGCCTACCTGCCCAGGTGTGGCACCACTCACAGTGGGCTGGGCCTTCCCACATCACTCAACAATCAAGAAGTCGCCCCATAGACATGGCCACAGGCCCATCCAATGGAGGCAATTCCCCAATTGAGAGGCTCCCTCAACCCAGGTGTGTCAAGTTGACACTACAGCTATCCAGCACATTTGCTTTTCTTCCCAACATATTCTTTTTTTTTTTTTTTTTTTTGTCTTTTTTGAGACAGGGTCTCCCTGTAGCCCCAGATAACCTGGAACTCACTGTGTAGACCAGACTGGCCTTGAACTCACAGAGCTCCACCTGCCTCTACCTTCTGAGTGCTGGGATTAAAGGCAGGCACCACCATACACAGCCCAACATATTCTTTTTTTTTTAAACAACAGAAACTTGCTCTTAGTTTTTCACCATTACAGACCCAGAATCCTGAAATAAACAGTTTCACAAAATCACACTCCCAAAGTTCTACAAAATATATTTGCTTGTCTCTTTCTACCTTCTAGAGGTTGACCTTAGTATTCCTTAGCTTAAAAACACACCACTACAATCTATGTCCTCATGTGATTTGTTTGTTTTAAGACAAGATGGTCTTAAACTTTGGATCCTGCAGCCTCCGTCTCCCTAGTACTGGGATTATAGGCATGTAGCTCCATACCTGTCCACACCCAGCTCCAAGTCTAGTCTTTTTTTTTTTAATAATTTATTGAGAATTTCATACCCTCCAGTGTTGATATTCTGTTTTCCATTTCATTCATTCTAGCAGTGAGGCTTTCCCTTGTTGTTCCAATTTGCTTATTTAAGTTTTTCATTCC
>NW_008360310.1:1851921-1861927 GCF_000622305.1 Nannospalax galili
CTCTTTTGTGAATTCATTCAGAAGTTTATCCCTATCTTCTTTTAGCTCTTTGATTTGTTTGTTCATGTGTTCTTTAAATTCATTGACTTCCTTGGTCATGTTTATGAGTGTTCTTTTAAATCCAGTGTCTTGGGTTATCTCTAGGGGTTCTCCTTCTAGAACTCTTCTACAGGATTGGTGGAGTTTGGTGGGGACATAGTGGTTGGCTTTCCATTTTATTATTCTTTTGTTGTGATTTTGGCATATGAATTTCTTTTGTTGTTTATGATTCCGATATGAGATTTATGCTAAAGTATGCTTCTGTTTGTATTATGCAGGTGCCTAGATCCTTTCTTCATTGGTTATGTAAAGCTGGTTGGTATAGGGTTCAGGCTCTCTCAGGTTTAATTTGGAGGGAACTGATGGATTCAGATCAGCTATTCAGGAGTACCCACAGAAGCCCAATTCAGGTTCCAGTCAGGTACACTCGGGCTTCCTTCACCACATGGAGGTAGGATCTAGGCTCTCTCAGGCAGTCCCCTGCATTCCCCTGCATTCTCAGTCTCCATGCAAGAGGGAGGCCAGAGGGAGGCCAGAACTGGGCACTCTCTGGTAGTCTGCTGAAATCAGAGCTGCTACACCAATGGAGGTTGAAACCCACACTCTCAGGCTGTCTACTAAGATCTCAGCCTTAGCCTACCAAAGCCAGATCTGCCCTGGGGCCTTGGGAAGGGCCTCACAAAATCCCAGGTAGGGAAATCTGTATGGCGCAATTAAGGGAAGCTCACCACCACATGGAGGCAGGATTGGGGGCTCTCAGGTAGCTCTCCTCTGTTCCCAGGCCCTTTGCCTGAGGGAGGCCAGAGGGAGGCTAGAACTCAGCACTCTCTGGCAGTCTGCTGAGAGCCTAACATATTCTTTTAAATGAATTTTATACTCACTGTCAAGCTAACTCCTTGCAAAAAAAAAAAAAAACATAGTAGGATTTTAATTCAAATGCCAACAAGAAAAACAACATAAAAGCAAAAAGACTAGAAAGAAGAAAATGAAACTATTAGCATTTACAGATTATATGAGTATTTACATAGCAAACACCAAAAATCTAAACTACTTGATATAATGGAAGAGTTGAATAGAACAGTTAGATTTCAGATCAACAAGCCAAGTCATTTCTTCAAGAAAAGGGAATTTTCTCTAAGAAAAGGGAATCTACTATGACTAGCCTCCTTCCTGAGCATGAACGTGACATGGAGAAAAAAACTTCATGCTTTGGTAGATAACACTCCACAACCACCACAGATCTTTTACTGTGGCCTAGGTGCCGTGTATAAATAAGTCGACAGCAGTGCTTGGAACTCTGCCATCGTACTGGGAGGGCTTTTATCCAGCAAAGAGGCAGTGACATCAAGAGTCACACCATTTCTGTTTGAAAGAAGGAGTTACTGATCATTGGTTCTGATGTACTAGTAGGCATCCCAATTAAACTAACGACCATTCTTCAGAGTAAAAAGCCATAATCTCATTTATCTGAGTTTTGGTATAAATTCCTTTCCTTCATAAAAATTTAGTTCAGATATGGTACATACCTGAACATGAGTGTAATTCCAGTGTTTTGGAGACTAAGGGAGGAGAATCACAAGTTTGAGGCCAGGCTGGATACACAGGGAGACCCTGTCTCAAAAAAGTAATAATAATCTTAAGAGAAGTCAAGAGAGGAGAGTAGAGAAGGGGCAGAGTCAGACCAAAGGAAACCCGAAAGTATCATACTAAGGATGCTTAACTGTTCTCTCGAGTCTAAGCAAAGGGAACCACTCAGGCTTTCACATCCAGAAAGCACCAGGATATACCTCAATGTTGCATGAACTGCTCCCAAAAGTTAAAAATGTTACTTATTATGATTACTTCATGGCAATTTTGTGACTTTGGTCATGTTATACCATTTATCTTTACCTCAATTCTGCATCTATAAAGTGGGAATAAACACTATCTATCCCATAAAAATAAAATAAATCTGTGCTACAAATGCATCCTGCAGTGTAGTCCCGACTCTTTCAATGGTAAGAAGAACCCAGAAAGTGCAGAGAAGCAGGTATCCAGAAGAGGGCAGAGAGGAAGGTGTCCAGTGGCTTCTCCTTACTTTGAGTTTCTGAGCTTCTCCCCGTACTTTCAGCAACTCAGTAATAGAGTCTACAAAACCCTGGTAGTGAAAGTTGCACATTTTCTCAATCTCTCGGTCGTGATTGCGGATGCGAGATTCTAGCTTCTCCATGAATCGACCATGCTCCTCACCATCATAGACAGACCTTAAAAAAGAAAACATTATGAGAAGAAAGAAACATAAACCCAGAAGAATGTCCATAAACTAAACAATCAGGATGCATGAACCACCAAGTAAGCCAGCTGTATTAATACTGCCCCAATGTTAAAGGAGTGTTTTTATAGGAAAAATTTAAAAATTTACTTTCTAATTCACTTAAAAATACATCAGAGTATTCAACATAAAACTGTCATCCCATAGTGAAAGGAGTGAGTGAGTGAGTGAGTGAGTGAGTGAGTGAGTGAGTGAGTAAGTGAGTGAGTTAGTGAGTTAATTAGCTAGTTATCTGTTTGTTTGTTTGTTTGTTTGTTTGTCTGTTTTGGTCTTTTTAAGACAGGGTCTTCCTGTAGCCCCAGCTGGCCTGGAACTTGCTATGTAGACAGGCTGGCCTCAAACTCAGAGAGATCCACCTGCCTCTGCCTCCCCAATGCTGGGACTAAGGGTGTGCTACCATGCCAGGCTAAGACTTTATTTTTAAGCCTCTTCCTCCCATCTCAAGGATTTGATTCTCAAGCAAGTTAAGATTATTCTCATGTCTTTAAGCAATCTCTTCATCATTGCCCATGGTTTGTTCTCTGTTTCTTCCTACATTCCTCCTGAACTAGATTATAAACTCAAGGTCAAGAACTTTCTCTTATTCACAGACTCAGAGGCAGTAAGTAAATACACATTGACTAATGAACAGCTAGCGCTTACAATGCTTCAACAATCACACATTTGATTTCTGTCCTTGATTTCTGAGTCTGGACTCGTTTGTGGTTCCAGATCATCACCCTGCATCCTCTGGGTGAGAAAGTTCGTTTTCTTCAGCAAGTCAGTTTCACACACACACACACACACACACACACACACACACACACCCCTTCCAGTAAAAATTCTCAACACTGACTTCAGAAAAGGCACAACAATCAAGATTCATTCCCCTCCCTGGGGAAGAAAAGAAGATGATCAAATAAATTATAAACAATTCTCCAAGTGGTTGATCTTGCTGAAAGAAGTATCTGAGGTATACAAAACAGAAGTCACTACTGACATTTCAACAAGTCTCAAGTTTAACTCTTCTCCTTTCAAAGGAACAGAAAGGAGTCTGCCAGGTAAAGGCACTCATATTCCTTGCCATGTGGAAAACAGGAAGAATCACTCAAAACTCTTTAAAAGTTAAAAGACATTACCAAATTCAGGAGCCAGGTGTGGGGGCACAAACCTGTAATTCCAGCATTTGGGGAGGTGGGATGAGGAATTCAAGACCAGCCTCAACTAAATACTGTGAGGCCAGCCTAAATTAAATAAGGTCTGCTTACAGCCACTTGTGAAAGAGATGTACTCTTGCTCTGGCGTGTGTTACTGAATATGTTAAAGTTGTAATGAAATGCTTCTTCTAATCATATAGTTATTAAAAAATAAAAAAAAAGAAAATAAGGAAAGAAACTCAGAACTTCCAGTAATTTAGATTGATAATGCCTTGCTGAACTTCCTATTTAAAAAAAAAACTAAACTAAAATCAAAGACCAAAGGAAGGAAATGTAAAATGTAGCTGTCTGATTGTGAGGCTTTGGTCTTAGCCATGTAATTAGCTACATATCTGGCCAATTCAGGTAATCTTTCTGACTCTTAGAGCGTTCTCATTTACAAAAATCAGAAGCAATCAATTACACTTCCCTGAAGTACTAGCTTAAAGTTCCGCAATTCACCTCTACTGACAAACTCGGTCACAATGTAAAAGAGCAACACATTTTGAGACGAGTGTACAAGGTGATAGTTCTAATTTCAGTACCCTACTGTTTCTTTTTAGAATGTTTATTATTCTAATACTTTCTTGAACTGTGATGTAGAATAATTTCAAAGGTTTAATTATTTAAAACAAAAATAGAATAGGAGTTGGTTGAGGTGATTGAGGCAGGGTGATTATTTGAGGCAAACCTGGGTTACACAGTGAATACCCAGTCAGCCAGAGGTATACCAAGACCCTAATCTCAAAGAAAAAAAAATAGAGTTTATATCTAAAACACACATATTTAAATAAAAGAATGTGGACAATGTTTAGTAGACCTTTGTTCCATGGAAAAGTTCAGGATCCGTGACTCCTAGGTTCAGTGTGGATTTGTTGTACACAAGTGTACACACTATACATATATATATATGCATGTGTATCTCCTTTTCATATACTATGCATCCTTTTCATTTTGCATATTTTTATATATTCATTATATATATACATATATGTGATATATAGAATAGGATACATAGCTTCCATCTAGTTATCATATAGGTTAAAACATACTGATTTGGTCTCTCCCCCTATCCTTGGACCCTGGCCTGCTCCTGCTCTTTCCACTCCAGATCTCTGGACTACCCTCTTCATACCTGCCCGCTGTATCTTGATCCTCTGCACTCAGACCAGTTCAATTCTCCAACCTAGTTTGATAGACCCTCCACAAGCTGACCCCACCCCCACTTTGCCCCTGGCCTCCAGGTCTGCCTGCCACAAACATGCCTACCACCCTTGTAAGTCAGATCCCAACCACTGCATCTTGATTCTCCTGCAGCCTGAGCAGCTCCACTCTCTCCCTACCCTGTCTCCCTTCTAGCCTTGGGCCAAGGCTCACTCCTGCTTGCCTACCTCAGATTTCTGGACTAGCTTCCTAACTCAGACTAGCTTAATCCTCTAGCATAGTGTGTTAGATCCTCCACAGGCTGACCCCACCCCTACCTTGCCCCTGTCGGCCTGAATCTGCCTGCCACAGACACGCCAACGCCTCGCCTCCTAAGTCAGATTCTGCCCACTGTGTCTTGTTTCCTCTGCAGCCTGAGCAGCTCCTCTCTCTCTCTCTGTACTCAGCCCTCCTTCCAGCCTTGGGTCCAGGCTAGCTCCTGCTCTTTCTGCCCCAGATCTCTGAACTGCCCTCTTGGTCCAGACCTGGCCACTGCATCCTGATCCCTTGAACACAGACTAGGTCAATTCTTCAGCTTCATTTGTTAGATCCTCTACAGGCTGTCCACACCCACATCTTGGCCTTGGCCCCCTTTCCTAATCTGCCTACCAAAGACATGCCTACTACCCAGACCAGCCTACTACCCTGCAAGAGCCTGAAGCACATACCAACTAACTTTTCATACCTGAGCAAAAAACAACCAAGATACATCAACAATAACAAACATCAACTAACAAAGGAAGAATAGAATTTCCTATGGACACACAACCAACAAAAGACATCCATATGCCTAAACAGGAATTCAAAAACGCAAATAATAGGAAAAACAGAGAATATGTCCCCAACAAAACCCACCAGACCTACAAAAGTGTACTACAATGAGAATTACCCTGAGGAACCCCCACTACAACAGACACATGATCAAAGAACACAAAGAACTCAAAAAGGAAAGGCATAAACTTCTGACAGAAGCCCAAGAAAACAAAAATATGCAGCTGAATGAAATAACAAAAATAATTCAGGACTTGAAAAGTGAATTTATAAAGGAGATATAAAAATAGTGAAGAAAAACCCAACTGAAATAAAGATGGAATTGAAAAACTCAGTAAGCAAAAGACAGGAGAAAGCCTCACAAGCAGAATGAATGAAATGGAAAACAGAATACAAAGACTGAATGACAAAGTTGAAGCAAAGTCCTCAAGCAAAGACTACAAAAAATTTTTAAACACACAGGAGCTAGGTGTGGTGGTGCATGCCTTGAATTCCAGCACGCAGGAGACCCACAGAGAATACTTGAGGCAATACAAAGGACCAAAGATAGGAATGACTATAGCCAAGAGGTTACAGAAAGAAAACAAAGAAGACAAGTATAGCATACATCACTCATCAAAGAAGCTTTTTTTGCAACAGATGGAGGCTATTACACAGTTCTACAACTGGTCACACACGAAGAATATATGTCTGAGAGATGTCCAGCACTAATGACACATCTACAATGGAATCTCTACATCTAAGGCTCATGGAACATAGTGGAACAGGAGGTGGAGAGAATACTAATACATCCCTCAACTCTCACGGGCAAAGCTTCCTCATACAAATGTGATGCACACAGAAGGCCATAATTGGCTAAGTTTTAAAGAACGAGAGACTGCAGAGTGTGTGTGCCTCGATAAGACTCCTATATTAAACCTCACTCACCCATGGCTGAGGGACCATTTCGGAAGAGGAGGTGGAAAGATTTTTAAGAGCCAGGGTTGGTACATGAACATAAGCAAACAGAGGCTTTCAGGTCAATGGGAACTTGCTCATATGAATTTGCAACAATGATGAGAGCATGCACCAGACTCTTGCTGACTCAGTCAGACATTTCCCAGCACAGAATGAGGGAAATGAGGCCCCAACTCTACCCAAAGAATTATTGGCAAATAATTACTGCTACATAAGGGAGAGTATATCTCCTTTCAGGGAGTGACTCTACATAGGCTGACTAGACTCCAGTAAATGAATTTGCACCATGGAACATCTGGGTACAAATGCTTTGCTGGATAGGACTTAACATATATGACAGAATTGATGAAATCCAGTGGTGTGGGGGGGAGGGGGGTTATGGAGGGTGCAGATGGGGGAGGGAGGTCTAAATTTGATTAAGATCTATTATATGAAACGCACAAAACTCAATAAAAATATTTTTGAAAAAATGTTTAAAAAGCATGCTGATTAGCCAGGCATGGTGGCGCACACCTGTAGTCCTAGCAGAGGCAGGTGGATCTCTGTGAGTTCAAGGCCAGCCTGGTCTACATAGTGAGTTTCAGGACAGCTAGGGCTACAGGGAGACCCTGCTTCAAAAAGACAAAAAAAAAAAAAAGCATACTGATTAATCTGTAATTACAAACTGCCTACAACAGGAAAAAGCCAATGTGAACTTTACTTTACAGTTCACACTGAATAGCATTTCAAGTATATTTCAGCATAACTTGACAGCCAACAGATCTATGAGATACTAAAGACAAAAATAAGAGGCTAAGGCTGAGATACTAGCAGAAAGTCTCAGAGGGTGGGTTCTGACCTCCATCTGGATAGCGGCTCAGAGCTCAGCAGACGGCCAGAGAGTACTGGGTTCTGGCCTCCCTCTGGCCTCGAACTACCAGAGGGCCTGAGAACCCAGGAGACTACCTGACAGCCCCTGGATCCTGCCTCCACCAGGTGGTGAGCTTCCCCTAATTGCGCCATGCCATCCCCCTACCTAGGATTTTGTGAGGCTCCTCCCAAGGCCCCAGGGCAGAGCTGGCTCTGGTACCCTAAGGCTGAGATCCTAGCAGACACCCTGAGAGGGTGAGTTCAGACCTCCATCAGTGTAGTGGCTGGAATCTCAGCAGACCGCCAAAGTGCTGAGTTCTGGTCCCCATCTGGCCTCACTCTGGCATAGAGTTGACAACTCACAGGACTGCCTGAGAGAGCCTGGATCCTGCCTTCACCTGGTGAAGGAAGCCTAAGTGTACCTGACTGGAACCTGAATTGGGCTTCTCTGGGTATTCCTGAATAGCTAATCTGAAGCCATCGGTTCCCTCCAAAATAAACCTGAGAGAATCTGAACCCTGTAGCAACCACCTTTACATAACAACCAATAAAGAAAGGATCTAGGCACCTGGATAATACAAACAGAAGCATACTTCAACTTAATTCTCATATCAGAATCATAAACAACAAAAGAAATTCACAGGCCAAGATCACGACAAAAGAATAATAAAATGGAAAACCTACACACTATGTCCACACCAAACCCCACCAATCCTATAAAAGAGTTCAACAAGTAGAACCCCCTAGAGATAACCCAGGACACTGAATTGAAAAGAACAATCATAAATATGATCAATGAATTCAACGAATTTAAAGAATACATGAACAAACAAATCAAAGAACTAAAAGAAGATAGGGATAAACTACTGAATGAATTCACAAAAGAGAAACATCGAAGAAAACTCAGGCAGAAATGAAGAAGGAAGTGCAAAACTCAATAAGCCAACTTGAAACAACAGGGGAAAGCCTCACCGCTAGAATGAATGAAATAGAAAACAGAATATAAACACTGGAGGATAAAGCTGAAGAATTGGACCACACAAGCAAAGAGTATGGAAAATTTTAAAAAACACAGGAATGGAATATGCAAGAAATGTGGGACACCATGAAAAGACCAAATCTACGGATCATAGGAATAGAGGAAAGAGAATTTCAGGTGAATGGTGTTGACCAAATCTTAAAGAGGATTGTAGAAGACAATTTCCAGAAATTAAGGAAAGACATCCCCATACAAATACAGGAAACACATCCCCTCCCAAGGCCCCAGGGCAGATCTGGCTTTGGTAGGCTAAGGCTAAGATCCTAGCAGACAACCTGAGAGGGTGGACTGCCTCAGAGAGCCCAGATCCTGCCTCCACGTGGTGAAGGAAGCCTGACTGTACCTGACAGGAACCTGAATTGGGCTTCTGTGCCTACTCCTGCATATGGGATCTGAAGCCTTTAGTTCCCTCCAAATCTTCTATGATACAAAAAGCCTGAAAGAATACATGTGCACAAAACCAGTACAAAACCAGCCCTTCAAAGCAATACAGAGAGCAGAGAGAGAGACAACTATACCCTAGGGGCAATGAAAGAAAATAAACAAAAATATAATCTAGGAAACACAAAATTACACAGAGAACACAAACAGCAATCAAAATGATGGCAACCAATATACACCTTTAAATAATAACCTTAAATATCAATGGACTGCACTCCCTGGTCAAAAGACACAGCCTAAGTGAATGGACTAAAGAAAAAAATCCATCTCTTAGCTGCCTGCAAGAAACCCATCTTGCCTTCAAGGATAGGCACTACCTTAAGGTAAAAGGATAGCAAAGAATATTCCAAGCAAATGGCACTAAGAAACAAGCAGGGGTTACAATTCTAGTATCTGACAAAATAGACTTCAAAGTAAAACTAATCAGAAGAGATAAGGAGGGTCACTTCATTCTGATCAAAGGAACAGTTAACCAAGACGATATTACAATCCTTAACATATAGTGCGCCAAATTCTGGTGCACCCAAATTCATAAAAACAACACTACAGGACTTTAAGACACAGATTAAACCCCAACTCAGTAATAGTAGGGGACTTCAACACCACACTGTCTTGATTACACAGGTCAATTGGACAAAGAATAAACAGAGAGACATCTGAATTAAATGATACTATACATCAAATGGATCTAACAGACATCTTTTGTTTATTCCACCCAAACACCAAAGAATATATTTTCTACTCAGCACCTCATGGAACTTTTTCAAAAATTGGCCAAATACTGGACCACAAAACAAACCTCAATAAATACAAAAATATTGAAATAATTCCATGCATTCTATCAGACCCCAAAGCAATAAAGCTCAAAATCAACACTGAACAAAGCCTTAGTCACTACACAAACTCGTGGCAATTGAACAACACACTCCTAAACAATGAGTGACTCAAAGGAGAAATTAAGAAAGAAATAAAAAAATTTCTGCAATTCAACGAAAAGGACAACACAACACAACACAACCTCTGGGACACATTAAAAGCAGTCCTAAGAGGGAAGTTTATAGCTCTAAGTACCTACATTAAAAAATTAGAAAGAGCCCAGATAAATGACCTAACACTGTAACTCAAGGCAATGGAAAGGCAAGGACAAAGATAACCCAAACCCAGCAAAAGAGAAGAAATAACAAAAGCCAGAGCAGAAATTAATGAAATAGAAACAAAGAA
>NW_008360310.1:1862206-1895705 GCF_000622305.1 Nannospalax galili
CTAAAAAAAGCCCAGGCCCAGATGGATTTGCAGCAGAATTCTACCAGACATTTAAAGAAGACCTCCAACCAATACTACTTAAATTATTCAAAATGATAGAAATAGAGGGAGAACTCCCAAATTCCTTCTGTGAAGCCAGCACCATTCTAACACCCAAACCGGGTAAAGACACATCCAAAGAAGAAAACTATAGACCCATATCCTTAATGAACATAGATGCAAAAAGTCTCAACAAAATACTTGCAAACCGCATACAGACACACATCAAAAAGATCATTCACCATGATCAAGTAGGCTTTATCCCAGAGATGCAGGGATGGTTCAATATACGCAAGTCAATAAATGTCATAAATCATATAAATGGACTCAAAGACAAAACCACATTGTCATCTCAATAGATGCAGAGAAAACCTTTGACAAAATTCAACATGCTTTTATGTTCAAAGTCCTAGAGGGAATTGGACTGGAGGGAACAGGCTTGAGGGAACATACCTCAACATAATTAAAACTATATACAACAAACCCACAGCTAATGTCATTCTAAATGGACAAAAACTGGAAGCATTCCCATTAAAAATCAGGCACCACACAAGGATGTCCACTATCTCCACTCCTTTTCAACATAGTGCTTGAAACTCTTGCTAGAGCAGTAAGACAGGAGAAGGAAATTAAAGGAGGACTAATTGGAAAAGAAGAGGTCAAACTGTTACTTTTTGCAGATGATATGATACTCTACCTAAGAGATCCCAAAACTTCCACCAAAAAACTCCTAGAACTGATCAACATTTTCAGTACAGTGGCAGGTTATAAAATCAATCTACAAAAATCAGTAGCCTTTCTATATACCAATAACAAGCAATTGGAGAAAGAACACAGAGAAATTCTCCAGTTCACAATTGCTGCAAAAAAAATTAAAATATCTTGGAATAAATCTGATGAAAGACACTAAAGAGCTCTACAATGAAAATTTTAAATCGTTAAAGAAAGAGACTAAGGAAGACACCAGGAGACGGAAGGGCCTCCCATGTTCATGGATTGTAAGAATTAATATTGTGAAAATGACCACCCTACCAAAAGCAATATATAGATTCAATGCAATCCCAATCAAAATCCCCATGACATACTTCACAGAATTAGAAAAACCCATCCTTAAATTCATATGGAGGCACAAAATACCCCAGAGAGCCAAAGCAACCCTGAGCACAAAGAGCAATGCTGGGGGTATTACTATACCAGATCTCAAAGTATACTACAGAGCCATAGTCATAAAAACAGCATGGTACTGGCACAAAAACAGACACATAGATCAATGGAACATCATTGAAGATCCAAACCCGAGTACACGCAATTTCAGCCACCTGATATTTGACAAAGATGCCAAGAACACACAATGGAGGAAAGACAGCATCTTCAACAACTGGTGCTGGTAAAACTGGATCTCCACCTGTAGAAGAAGGAAATTAGATCCTTACCTTTCACCTTGCACAAAAGTCAACTCCAAATGGATGAAAGAGCTCAATGTGAAACTGGAAACCCTGAAACTATTAGAAGAAAATATTGGCAGTAACTTCCAAGATATAGGTGTAGGAAAGGATTTTCTAAATCAGAAGTTGCTCAGAAATTAAAGTCAGCAATCAATAAGCGGGACTTCATTAAACTAAAAAGCTTCTGTACAAGTAAAGAAACAATCAAAAAAGTGAAGAGAAAACCCACAGAATAGGAAAAAATCTTCATCTGACAGGGGTTTAACATCCAGAATATATAAAGAACTCAAAAAACAAGGACTCGAGAAACCAAATGACCCAATTAAAAGATAGGCTAAAGATCTAACAGCGTTCTCAAAGGAAGAAATAAACATGGCTAAGAAACATCTCAAGAAGTGTTAAGCCCATTCCTTGTCTCGGGGCCCCAGACAACTGGGGACCCAATACTGCTCCCTGATCCTTTTCATCCAGACCAATGTAGTGCCTTCTCTGGGCCCCAGGAGCACTGCTTCTTGGCCTGGCCCCGCCCTCACCTCTCTCTGCTTCCCTGGGCCTGCAGGACCTGCGGCAGGCCTCTCTCCAGGGTAAGTCCATTGCGCCCTCCGCACCTTGACTCCCCCAGCCTCATTCACCCTCCCATCTCCTCCACCGTTCTGTCCTCCAAGTTTGGGCCCTGTCCCATTCCCTGTCTTGGGGCCCTAGACACCTGGGGAACCAATATGGCTCCCTGATCCTTTTCATCCAGACCAACTTAGTGCCTTCTCTGGGCCCCAGGAGCATTGCTTCTGGGCCTGGCCCCGCCCTCAACTCCCTCTGTTTCCCTGGGCCTGCACCACCTGCCATCTTCTGATGAGGATGTAGACAAAGGGGGACGCTTATTCACTGCTGGTGGGATTGCAAACTTGTACAGCCTCTCTGGAAAACAGTGTGGAGAACTCTTAAAAAACTAAAAATGAACCTACCATATGACCCAGTTATACCACTCCTTGGCATATTCCCAAAGGAGACACGTGTACAACCATGTTTGTTGCTGCTCTTTTCACAATACCTAAGAGATGGAAGCCACCTAAGTGTCCCTCAACTGATGAGTGGTTAACAAAAATGTGGCATATTTACACAATGGAGTTCTATTCAGCAGTAAAGAAAGATGAAATAATGAAATTTGCAGGTAAGTGGAAGGATCTAGAAACTAATATACTAAGTGAAGTTACAGACCAAATCCTTTTAAATTCCAGGTCCTTTTAATAAGATGATGCTATACAGCAGTCCCTTCTGTGTGAAATAACTACCATTATCATGACTTCAGTTAAGCTGATCACTAAACATAGTCAAAATTATGCTTGCTGACAGTTGTGCTCATTCATTAAAGGAGTGCTAAGCAGGGTCACTGGACCCTCAGCTGAATATCCAGCCACTCTTCCCAGCCAACTAGTCCAGCCTTGGAAGACAAAAAAAAAGAGGAAGAACCTAATAGAAGGATGATTTTGGGAGCCCTTGCCAAGAAACTCCAGGGGACTTTCATATGAACATTTGAAAATTGCCCTGTTCTGACTTTTTTCTAGTTCCCTGTCTAGAACTTGTAATGCTAAGTACTTTTGCCTTTACTTCTCCTTCACATCTCCTATTCATGATTCAAGGACTTTCTTTTCCCCTTAGAGGTAAGAGTCTTTTAGATATACCCACTGAAGGGGCACTCCAATTGCCTCACCCTGCATCCCTGTTCAGCATGGAAGAAATCAGAGCGGTCTGTGTCCCGATTCCCTATTGGCAATTTGGGTAACCCCTTCAGAGGATTACCCAAATAAGAATAGGATAAGAATAGGAGGTAGGAATTGGCTAGGCAGTTAGGGTAATAAGACCCAAAAGAAATGTAGCCAGTTTCTGGTCTAAAAGTCAAAATGTCCTTGGGCCTGGTAGCAACATACTCTGTTCCAAAGGCCAAAAATGTCAAAAGCACTAATCCTTAAAAGATTTTAGGGTTACCTCTTCAGAGGGGGGAATGTTGGAGGGGAGGGTGTGGGCATGAATTTGATCAAAACACCTTATATGCATGTATGAAATTCTCAATAAAGTTTTTGTAAAAGTTTAAAAATATATATACAAAAATAAATAAACAAGTTTAAACTCTGGAAGGTCAGTTCTACTAAAGTTAGCCTTATTCTGGCAGTCAGCATTCTTCATGAATAAAGTACAGCACTTTCTTACCTTCTGAATAAACAGCTTAAAGTAGAGAAAGACTGCCATCTAGTGATGGCCAGTTTCTAATAGTCCTTAAAACATGAATTTGATGTATCCAAATAAGACTGCTGAAAAATCTAAAAGTTCTATTTTATAAAACCTGTGGGTCCAGGGTGGAGGATACAGCTCAGTGGATACCTTGCATGCATGAAAACCCAGCACTGTATGAAACTGGACATAGTGACACATGCCTGTAATCCCAGCACTAGAGAGGAAGAAAGAGGAGGATCAGGGGTTAAAGGCTATCCTCGATTAATAGTAGGTTTGAGGCAAGCCTGGGTTTCATAAGACCCTGTGTCAAAAAATAAAAGGCAGAGTCTTAAAAGTGCAGACTCTTCAGAGTAGTCATATGCTTCCCTGTGCTTCTGACATGCCCAGATATATACGGTTAAATAAGAATCTCTACAGGAAAAATAACAACAACAACAACAATAGCAACAACAACAAAACCTATATCACTGAGACTTATTTATGAAGATCAAAAGAATATTCTAGCACTGTTTAACAAAAAAAAAAAAGAAAAATAGGGGTTGGGGATTTAGCTCAGTGGTAGAGCACTTGCCTGGCAAGCACAAGGCCCTGGGTTGGGTCCTCAGCTCAAAAAAAAAAAAAAAAAAAAAAAAAAGCATAGAAATTAACAATTTTTATAGCTAGATTTTGACTCAGCTAAATAAATAGTGGCCTACAGGGTTTAATTTTTTAAACCTCCTAAATAAATCAAAGGTTTCTGCAAAAACTAAAATACCTATGCATCTTAGTATGTATAGCTGATAATATGCCTTGATAGATCATAATGAGACTATGTCTCATACCTACCTAGATTTCAAGAGCATATTAAAAGAGAAATTTTAACTGATAAAATGGCACTTAAGAATTGAATTCAATATTTACCATCTCCTATACTACACCACTATAGAATTATATGACTTACATAGAGTCAACATCAGTTCAAATCTGCTTGTCAAAAAGATAAGGGAGAAGCCAGGCAGGGTGATACATACTCATAATCTCAGCACTCAGGAGTCTGAGACAGGAGGATGGAGAGTTTTGAGGCCAGTCAGGACTACAAGGGAAGACCTTGTCAAGAAGTTGGGATTAGGGACTCTACTTCAGGATGAGTCAGGTGCTGATTAGCTGTGCCTAAACAGCAACTATTGCCTTCTTTCTGTTCAAGCAATCCCAATTCATTCTGGTGCTTCACCTTCCTATGGTACCACAAGAGGTAAACACTAGTTAGTGGGTTAGCCAACCATGGTTCACCTTGTCAGTGACCAGTTAACATAGGGTATGTGACAAACCTCAACAATGAGAAGGGGCAAAGGGAAATATGTCGGTGAAGGTCGAGCAACAGTGTTATATGAGGGGTTTTATCCCCCAGGAGGATGATGCAGGAAAAAGAAGCTGCTTTTCCTATATTAGACACTGTACTATGAAACTGAGATACTTAGGGATGAGTGCAGTAACTACCCTAAAGAAGAGGAGACAGTGCCAATATTCTGAGCTTGATGAAGGTGAAAACTATCTGGGTCCCGGATTGCAAAGAAATCCTGAACATCCCCATCTCCAGATTGTATATGTAGTACTCAATTTCCTTTATTTAAGCCACTTTCCCTCTATATTCTGCTATATGCAAAGGAAAGTACCTTAAATGACAGAACATTACACAGCCTTCAAAGGAGGCAGGCAAAACACATAACTGACAGTCAGAGTCTATACCCTCTTAAAGACAAGTAACTCTCATTTGCCCTTCAAATTTCAGCTTGCACCTTACCTCTTCTGAGGAGCCCTCTCTAATCACTTAGACTCTTTCATGTACACCTCCTTTGTAAGTATCACTCTCACAAAATGTATTAAACTATATTCCAATGATCTGTTTATTTGTCAGTCTCCTCATTCTAAAACATTATTCTCCCTTGGGTAAAGACTGTCTTACCAATTTATCTCCAGCTGCTTGCAAAGGGTCTGGAAGTGGAAGAAATCTACCACACATGCTGGACATGGTCACAGAGAAGAAAGAGAAGGCAATTGACGTGGCTCTCTCCTGGTGCAGGAGTGACGCAGGAAACAAAGCCCATCTGCTGAGATGTCTGGGGGACCAGGGAGAACTTCAAGACCCAAAGGACTGGGCTTTTTGATTTGGAGGTTAGATTAAGAAAAATTCCACAGTCTACTCTTGTCTTTTCTTTTTCATATATCTTTTTTAAGATACGGTCATGGTTTTTGCTCTCAAACATTTTCTTCTCATTAAATTCTGCAAAAGCATCATTAGTATTGTTGTTTATTCCAAAAGTTAAAAATAAAGTGGAAAAACAGATTTGAGCATGATGTTGAAAGAGAACTACAAGAGGTCAAAAAGAGTTTGCATCCCTTTGCCTTACTTCAATACATCTATCAACTGTATTCAGACTTTAATATTATAATTTGGATGCTATGGGTACATAAGGATGAAATAGATCATTGTCTATAATCATCAGTACCTGGAAAAGCATATTGTAGTTAATGGACTCTAAACTACACCTGTGATGATTAATAATGACAGGCTCTACGATCACCTAAGAATCAAGTCCCCTGGAATGTCTGTGAGGCAGTTTCTCCATTGTTAAATGAAATGGGAAGACCCACCCATTTTGGAGGCACTATCCCATTGGTTGGAGTCTGAAACAGAGCAGAAAGGAGAAAGTGTGCTGCACAACAGCATTTCCTGACTGTATACTTCATGACTATGGTGCAGTGTGCCCTACTGTCTTCAGTCCCCCACCATGCCACCATGAGGGACTGCATCCCCTTGACCTGTTAAGTCAAAATAAACCCCTCCTCCCTTAAGTTGCTTCTTGTCATGTAATTGATCAAAGCAACACAAAAAGTAACTAATATAATACCCAGATGTTTCTGTGCCACCACATGAGAGCAAACACATTCAAATCCTTTTTCTACCTCTCCCAGATCCCAATGTGCCCGACTGGCTTCACTTAGACAGTCCAGACAACCAAAAAGATGTTGCGAGTGAGATCTCCCTTAGGTAAGAAGAGAAGCCAGCGATGGGAAGTTTCAAAAGAATAGACAAAGACAGGGTAGAGCAGTTTCATCTGGCACCTAGCCAAAGGACCTACTTTTAAATTGTGGTTTGGGTCCAATACCACTGGAGTTTCAGGGGCAGATAATTTGTCATAAAACATCAGTGAAATCAACAACAGAAATCAAACAGGAGGGCCTGGAAAGAATGCCCAACAGCTAAGAGCACTTCCTGCTCTTACAGAGAACCCAAGCTCAGTTCACAGCACCCATGTTGGGCAACTCACAACTGCCTATAACTCCAGCTCCAGAGGATCCAAAACCCTCTTCTGGCCTCTGTGGGTACCCACACATACATGGCATACAAACACACATATTCACATATAAAAATTATTTTTAAAATAATTTTTAAAATAAATCAAGCAGGAAATTAATGAAATCAGAGCAAGTCAAAAAAAAATGATATGGAAACTACAATAGCTATTACCATAATAAAAATAATGTCATCCTTTGGAACAAATCATCATTATCAATAACTAAAGATACAAAGGCTCAACAGGGTATTTTAATGGCTTCATTTTGTCCTTTGTACAAATTTATGTTAAAAGAAAAAAGATTTGCTCCATTGCATCTTTCAGTGACTGACATGAATACCTGGCAAAGTAAGTTGAATCATGAATGTTGCTGCCAGATATAAGAGCATTTGAAGCAGGATCCTTTTCTGGTTCATAAGTGTGATGACTGAGTATTCATACTGTTGCATGACATATACCTCCCTCAAACCTTAATATAACAATAAATTAACCATCTGATATTTTAAAAATTGAGTAAAATGCATATGTATAATCCCTGAGATACATAGTAAACTTAAGGCCAACCTGGATACAATAAGACCTTGTCCTAATTTACAAAATGAAATAAGGGAATAGGGGCATGCCTGTAATCCCAGCATTCAAGAGGATAAATGTAAATAGTAGGATCATTGCAAGTTCAAGACCAGCCTGGTCTGCATAATGAGTTCCAAGTTAACCAGGGCAATTGAAAACTCAACTCTACATGCATTGAAAAACCAGAGGGATGGATTAAAGACATTAGAGTTGTTTCCATCCTTAAAAGTAATAGTAAGGCCGGGCATAGTGGCTCACTCCTTTATTCCCAGCACTCAAGAGGCAAAGGCAGGCAGATTTCAGGGAGATGGAGGCCAACCTGGTCTACATAGTAAGTTCCAGGCCAGCTGAAGCTACGGGGAGACACCAAAAAATAAATAAATAAATAAATAAATAAATAAATAAATAAATAAATAAATAAAGTGACAGTAGCAAAACATGAACAATACAGGTCATTACATGAACCATAAAAAAATACTTCTATCAAATCTTAAAAACCAAAATTAAGTTTCTAGACCTTTAGTGCATGACTACACAGAAAAAGAAAATAAGGAATATCTCCAGAAGTTGAAGGAAAACAGGAATCAAGATTCTGCCAACCACTTCCAGCCTCATGCTCCTGTTATACTGTCATATAGTATGTCAGTAGACTTCAAGAGAAGAGACAAACTCTAGCCCTCAAAGAGTACAGAGACAAATTAAGGGGCCTCCGGATGAATAAAGCCAAGGTATCTCAGTGAAAGATATGGAGAGCCTGCAAGGAAGCCTCCCCGTCCTGGTAATGATTCTAGTTGTAGGAAAATGGAAATTTTCCAATCATTTTAAACCACAAGAATACAGTACCATAGTCATACTCTGTGTGGTCTCAGAAAATGTCAATTAAGTGTTTGCTTTAGAGTCAAGTATGGAGGGGCATGCTTTAATCTCAACTTTAAGGAGGCAGAGGCAGGAGGATCACTTGAGTTCAGAAGATCAGCTTGGACAATATAGCCAAACATCATCTCAGGAATACTAATTGTTATTTTTTATTTTAAAAAGCAGCCCCGCTTCCCAATGTCCACAGATAACTGACAAAATAAACATAAATCCTCTCTAGAGGAGTACAATTTAACTTATATTTCTAGACTTCTCACAAGTTTTTAAACTAGAACTTAAGTAGCAAAAAAAAAAATCATAGAACATGCACAGAAACAGAGCATTAAAATAAGAATCAAAAGAAACACAAATCATGGACCAAGATTTGCACAGGTTTAAAAATTAATATGTATACAGATTAGAGACACATGTGCCAACATCTCAGTGTTAGTAGCAAAAACAATGAGTCTTTCTGTAAGAAAGAGTATATTTTAAAATGAAATGGAGATCTTTTTTAAAGGTTAAAAACTCATTCAATTTTATGTCTTACAGGGCTTATACTGAGTTCAATATTATATAACTGTATTAATTCAACAGCAAACCTAAAAATTTTGGGGCAGTTTTGAAAGAGCTGTATCTTTGCTCTGGAAACTGTTATTGAGAATATTAAAGCTGTAATGATATGCTTCTTCTAAAAAAATAAAAAAAATATTTTTAAAAATTAATATGTATAAATTTAAAAATCTGCAATATATTTATTACAGATTATTAAAATATTAAATATTTAAACCAAAACAAAATGAAATGTTGAACATTTAATTTCAAAAATTTGAGGAAATTTCAAAATTACTATCAAAGCAAATAGGTGGGCCAGCAAGATGGCTCAGTGGGTAAAAGGAGCTTTCTGTTAAGTCTAATGACCTGAATTCCATCCCCAGAACACACATGGTAGAAGGAAAGTGCTGAAAGAACCTGGTAAGTTATCCTCTGACCCCCATAATGCAACTACAAAACACACACACACACACACACACACACACACTCTTAAATTCATGCAATAAATTTTTTTTTAATCTGTTACAGCGTGCAATAGTAGACTGTTTGGGAATTATTATATTTTAAGATCTTTTTTTAAAATCAAAATCTGTTGAAACACTCAGTTTATCAATACTCCTTGATAAGGAGTGGTGAGGTGTACCTTATTCCTTAAGAACCATGGTAACATCAGTTACCACTTGGCACTCATACTGACTGTGCTGGATAGCTTTAGTGTCAACTTGACACACCTGGGTTGAGGGAGCCTCAATCGGGGAATTGCCTCTATTGGACTGGCCTGTGGTCATGTCTGAAGGGCATCTTCTTGATGAGTGATGTGGGAGGCCCCAGCCCACTGTGGGTGGTGCCACCCCTGGGCAGGTGGGCCTGTGTTGCATAAGAAAGCAGGCTGAGCAGGGGCCAAGGGAGCAAGCCAGTAAGCAGCGTTCCTCCATGGCCTGTGCTCCAGCTCCTGCCTCCAGGTTCCTGCCCTGAGTTCCTACCTTGAGCTCCCTGATGAACTGCATGCGACCTGGGAGATGTAAGACAAATAAACCCTTTCCTCCCCAAGTTGGTACTGGTCAGAGTGTTTTGTCACGGCAATGAAGAACTAAGACACTGACATTACAAATTTGAACTGACCTTGACCTTGGGAACTTATGTGTGGTTTGATGTAAATTTCACCCAAAGTACTATCATCACTTAGCTTTACCTTAATGTTCTTAAACAAATACCTACTACTATCCTCCAGCTATAATAGAAATAGGCCTGGGAATGAATGGGCATCACTAAAGACATTCACTGTAAAGGACTGTTATGTTTTTCCTTAGAAAGTTTATTTGCTCATATATCTGAAAGGGAACTACAGTGAACACCAGATACACATATGGCAGTGATTTATTTACATGTCTATCTCTCCTGAAGAACCATGAGTTCTGGAGAGTTCACACATGGAACAATGCCTGCCTCTACTGAGAAGACATTATAAAATGACAAAGGGCCTAAGGCAGGACCCAAAAATGTTTCAACTTTCTACAGACAAACACTAGAGTTAATAATAAGCATTCTCACCAAAAAGTAAATTCAAATCCTAGCAATGCAAATAATTTGTACTTCAGCTAAAATACTAACTACAGAAAGAATCAGAGGAAAAGACGAAAGTTCAAGGAACTTCATTGTAGGAAAAGAATAGTGTCTGGGAATAATTTGTTATTTCCCCTGCTCAACTCTAACCCTCTATGGAAGCTAGGAACAACAAAGCCTGGCTCTAAATGGAGCTGGTGTTTTGAGCCCTTGCTGCCAATGGACAAGGGAGGGTGACAGCAGTCCCTAAGGGCTTTTAGGAAAAATTGCTTCCAGGTGGAAATTTTTTATGGTACTGTGCAGGCTGGAGCCATTTTGTGCTTTCCTTCACACCTACTGATGATTAAACCATGGACAATCAGGGTGCAACAATGGAAATAGTTAGACAGCTTCCAAATATCATAGTTATATACTCCAAATTTACCAAGTTAACTTTCAAAACAGAGAAAATTCATTGGCAATGTTCTGTTTGTTTGGTTTTTTGTTTTGTTTTAAGGGTAAAGGTAGGGTGGAGTTTGCTAAAGATTTGTAATTAGAAAAAATGTGAACATAGTTAAGAATGTATACCACAATGACAAGCTTCAGTACAGAGCCAGCCCACAGCAGACCTCCACAGAAAGCCACCGGCCATTCCAACTGTCCTGTCACCTACCAACTCAACTCTTCATTCCTTTGATCTGGATTAAACCTTCTTACTACCATAAGCATACAAAAGGGAATCCTACCACATATCACAAGAGAAGGCTGTCAGTTTATATCTGACTATGGCACTGAAAAAGTTCTGGTATGAGCTTATAACAGCTCAAGAACATGAGGAGAAAATGGTACATTACCAGCCACATGAAAAACCAACCATGTGACCACCTAGAAACTGAATCCAGGCAATCTTACTGTTACTATGTCACACAAACCCAAAAGGATACACCTAACTCAACATTTCTAAATCATAATAAAAAGGAAGTATTTCTTAAATATGTGTCAAGACCTCATCTAACATCTTACATACAGTGACTCCATTACCCTCAAATATAACGTACTAGAGTAGTTACCATCATCATTTTGCACACACATCACTAGTACACAGAAATATTTAACTTTTCTAGATTGCCACAATCAGATCAAATACAATAAAATGAAAGAAAAAAAGAAGAGGGGAAATAAAAAGAATATTAGAGTAGAAAAAGAAAAAGCAATATTAAAAAAACAGGGTACATAAACCAATGTCCATTCAATATCAAGATAAGTGTGTCTAAATATTTAAATTTATATTCCTAGGAGAAAAAGAAAAGACAGTGAGAAAAGCATCAAAATAATAAGTATCTAGATGAATGTGATTCTTCTTTTCTTTCTATATTTCTATTATTTTACTTAAATACAAAAATGTTATTTCTATGACTGAGCAAAGAAAATGCATTTAACAGAGTCCAAAACAGTACCTGGCTCATAGTAAATGTGCAATAAGATGTTAACTGAAATAAAAAAACAAATAGGAAAAAACATGTCATGGTTAACTTGAGGTCTAATTTTTAACAATCATCAAAATAAAATAAACATAAGAAATACAGAATGACAGCCAGGGGTGGTGGCACACACCTATAATCCCAGCTCTCCTAAATTGGAGATAAGCCTGATCTACAAAGTGAGTTCCAGGCCAGCCAGTGCTAATAATAAGCTCTTATCTTAAGGTAAAAGAAAATAAAAGGAGGAAGAGGACTACATGGCTCAGCTGGTAAAGTGCTTGCTTAGTATGCATGAAGCCTTGGATTTCCCAGCACAGAACAAGTCAGGCTGGTGGCAAAGGCCTTCAGTCCTAGCCCTGGAGAGGTTGAGCAAGAAGATCAATCAGATCATCCCTGGCTACAGACCAAGTTAAGGCAAACCTGGGATACATGAGACTCTGTCTCAAAAAATTAATTAAATTTAAAAATACAAAATAAAATGAAACTGTGTTTTCCATCTAATCTCATAATCTCAAAATTGATTTACTTAGTATGCTTTCATTCAGTCTGAAAAAGAAGTAGGGAAAGGAAGAATTCTAATGATTACTGTGATGGAAGATCTCTAAGACACAACTTGTGAACTACAAAAACAAGTCATTTTCTTTTATGTCCTAGTCCATTATTATGATAGGCAAATAACTCCCCTATCAACATCATAAAACTATTAAAAAAAAAAAACCTTCATAGTCTAGGAATAGGAATGGTGGCCCATGCCTGTAATCCCAGAACCCAGAAAAAGTCAAGAGGATTACAAGTTCAAGGCTAGTCGGGGCTACATAATGAGACCCTGTCTCAAAAAGAAAAGAAAAGAAAAAAGAGGAAAAGACAAAGGGAAAGGGAAAGGAAAAGGGACACACAGCTTCATGACTTAGACCAAAATTAACCCTGCCCCTCTTCGAATCATGAATAAGAGTTTCGATTAGAATCAACATTGCCTCATGTTTTTTCACAGAAGCTCTTGTTTAAAGACAGTGCAAAGAACGGTCCATGTCAATGACTTTTCTTTAACATAGAATAGTATAGAAAAAGAAACCTCCAAGATGATATAGTCCAATTTTACAGAAAAGACAAGTTTTTTCAGAACTCTCCATCAACTACTAGCCCAGCTTCTGCTGACACATTTAGTAAAAAGCTCACTCACTATAAACAATCAAACCCACACTGACAGCTATTGGAAAGCTCTTCAAAGCAAAATTTGCTTCCTTATAATGTTTACCATTTGTCTTATTTTTGCCCTCAACAGACCACAAAGACCAAGTTCTAATCTGGCCCTTCCCTACTCCATGGTAAACAACCTCAAATTATTCAAGTATCCCATATACAAACAGTCTTTCAATTAAAGTTTTTACTGTCTGGACATGTTCTAGTAGGGACGACTCTTTTTTTTTTTTTTTTTTTTTTTTTTTTTGGTCTTTTTAAGACAGGGTCTCCCTGTAGCCCCAGCTGTCCTTGAACTCACAGAGATCCACCTGCCTCTGCCTCCCTAGTGCTGGGATTACAAGAGTGCGCCACTACGCCCGGCAGGACTATTCTTAAAGTGTAACAAAACAGACAGTGCAGCACAGTGGTCAAGAACACAGGCTACAAAGCCAGGCTTCCTGGATTCAAGTTCTGTTTCTGCTACTTATTAGTTGGTGAACGGGCAAGTTATTAATGTTTTCTATAATTCAAATTCCACATAAAAAAATGCAGATTAAAAATAGCTGCCACTTCATGCAGCTGTGTGCAAACTAAAAGGGGTAATGTAAATGAAGCACACACAATAGCACCAGACACACACAAAACTTTCTATAAATATGAGCAAATTAAGCAAGCATACTCAAACTAGGAATGTAACTCCCCTTTCCTTTTACCTGGTTACTTGGCCTCTACTAAAAGCAACCTAGCAATAAAGCTTACTTGTTTTTCAGTCATAGCATACTACATATTGAGCTATATATCCAATATTTTTAATTTTTATTTATTCTTATTTTATGTGTATGAATGTATTGTCTGCAAGTCTGTAAGTGTACCATGTGATGCCCATGGAGGTCAGAAGAGGGCATTAGATTCCATGGAACTGGAGTTAGTTAGCCTCCATGTGGGTGCTTGGAGTTGAACCCCAGTCCTCTGCAAGAGTAGTCAGTGTTCTTAATGACTGAGTCATCTCTCCAGACCCTATACTGAAATTTTTAATTTATCTCTGTATATGGCTACATGCATTCAGCTGATATTATGAATCTTTGATTTATTAGCTATTGCAATTACAGTCCATTTTTCCATTCTTTTTGAGATTTTTTAGGACAATGATCTTTGTCATTCAACCTTCACAAAAGCAGATGGACAATAGGGAAGGGCAGAAGCCCAGCAATTCTGGGATCTAAGATCTAAGGAAGGAGAACCCTGGAAAGCATGAATAAAGGAAAAGAAGACTTTCTGGTGCCTACTGTCTTAATGCACACATCAAATGAAGCCATGAAAAGGTTAATATTTAACCTTTTTAAAAGTTAAGGGCACAGAAGTCACTAACCTCACTTCCTCAAGCCAATATTCAGGCCCCACTTTGTCCAACTTGAAGAATTTGCCATGAGTCAAATCTTTGAATGTCCCTCCCTTTTGAAGGCACAATGGAAACAGCTCCCCAGAACAAAGGAGTTGCCTCAGCGAACTCTCTGCTCTTTCAGGTTGGAAGGACAGTTGATTCACACCATGAGTCAGACTAGTAAGAACCAAGAGAGATCAATTTTAGGCCTACACAGCTATTTAATATTAAGCTGTAATAAATCATCTTTACAGCAAATTATAAACAAAATATTGTGTTTACCTTCCCTTGAAAAGAAATTTTTAGACAATTCATAGCTGAGGTCAGAGATGCTCCATCAAGAAATCATTTTTAAATGTTAGCATCCAACCAATGATGCTGAATGGTACTCCCACAGACTGCCCTAGCCTATCACAGTTAACTTTACTAGATGGCCTGGCCCCTTTTGTTCTAAGATCCTATTAGTTTAATGGTTGTGGTTTTATTCTAAGAACAGTTTTGAAAGTATCTCAACATGGAGTCAGTCACTTTAGGATCTACTCAGTTAAATAATTTTACTTAGTACCTGAACCAAGAAATCAAATGTGTTCAGCTATATAAGTAACACTAAACTGATTTTATTCTTAAGGTTTGAAAGATAACCAAACCTGGAAAAAAAAAAAAAAAAAAAGCCTTGATCTTAAAAAAAAAAAAAAATGCCTTGATCTATGTTGGTTTGAAAGGAAAAAGTTCTTAATTTAAATAAATTGGACAGAATAAGTAATAACAAAACTCAATAAATATTGAGGAAACACTACTTCAATAATGTAAGTATCTTTTATAAAACGTAACATGTTAAGAGACATCTTTCTGAAAAAAACTGAGGACACCAAAAAAATTGAATGATTAGTACAATACAAGAAATGGAAATTAAAATGGGTAACTATGGGGGAAGTAAGCTGCACTCCTTTTGGAAGTGATCTATGATTAAAATCTGCTGAACACCCACCTCTGTCCCAGCGTGCTTTTTCATCACTCAACCTGGTACAGGTCACACTATTTCTTTAAAGAATCTGATACTCTAAACACATCAACCCTAACCTCAAAAAAAATTGATGATCTAATATGTTCCTAATCACCACTGAAGAAACAAAGACTGAAATAAAATACTTTCCCAAACAGTTATTTTTAAGACAACTTCCCAAAGCTATAAAATGGCAGTATCTCATTCTAGTTCTTCAATTAACAGAGTAACTGGACTATTTATTTAACAAGTTACAACAGTTTTGAATGCTTATGTTGTACCAAAATCAAAAAAAAAGAAACTTTTAAAAGGAAAGAGAAATATAATTATTAAGTAATTAAGTAAAATAATTGGCCTCAGCAAAGTAAATAGAAACCATTTTATCAGAAATTTAACAATACTGGATGTACTAGGTGGTTTGAGCAATTTCCTACCATGTTTCATTTGGTAGGTATTTGATTCTAAAAACTTACTATAAATAAAAAGATAAGGATGTTTCCCTTTGAGAGAACTTTATACTGTATCCCACTTTGCTTTCCACTGCTGTGATAAAAACTGACCAAAAGCAACTTCAGGAGGAAGGGGTTTATTTCATCTTATACTTCCAAGGCACAGTCCATCTTTGAGGGGAAGTCAAGCAGGAACTGCAGCACAGACCATGGAAGACGGCTGCTTACTAGCTTGCTTCCCCCTGGCTCAGCTATGTTTCTCTTTTTTTTTTTTTTTTTTTTTTTTTTTGTGGTGTGTGTGTGTGTGTGTGTGTGTGTGTGTGTGTGTGTGTGTGTTTTGTCTGCATGTATGTAAGTGCACCCATGTCATGCAATGCCCACAGAGGTCAGAAAAGGACATCAGATCCCTGGAACTGGAGTTATAGACTGTTGCTAGCTGCCATGTGGGTACTGGGGATCAAACCTGGATCCTTTGTTAAAAGAAGCCAGTGCTCTTAGTCTCTGAGCCATCTTTCCAGCCCCTTGGTTATCACTCTTACACGGCCCAGGCCCACCTACCTAGGGATGGCACTACCCACAGTCGGCTGGGATCTCCAACATCAAGTAGCAAGTAAGAAAATGCCTTGTAGACATGCCCACAGGCCAATCTGATGGAGGAAATTCCTCAACTTGAAGTTCCTTCTTCCCAGATGACTCTAGTTTGTGTCATGTTGACAAAAACTAACCAGCACATACCATAATAAGGAAATACCCAAGAAACTACAACATTATAATAGTAATCATAAATTTGCATGAAATTAACACTTAAATCTGTATGCCCACTTAGGTGATATACCAATGGGAAATAACAGCAAATAGCATGAAAAGGGATTTGTCAGAAACATCTTGTTAGGGTTGCTGAAAACCAATAATAAAAAAATTTAAATCTTAAAAAAGTATGCACAAGTGAAAGGAAGGACACAAAACCAAGAGAACTACTGCAGTCTTCATCCAAACTATGAGATCAAGAAGACAGTGAAAGATGGCATTGACATGCTGAAGGAGAAACTGTAAACCCATAATTCTACATCCTTCAAACCTTCATCCTTCAAACAAATACTCCATGTTAGACAAAATCTTACAGATTTTGACAGTAGAACTGAACTATAAGAAAGGTTAAAAGAAGTTCTTTTATCACAAAAGACATAAACACTGATAAAATCTGGGTCTGCTCAAAGAAATAATGAGTATGTGAAGTGATGAATCTATGGGTAAATATAAGATTTTCATTATTTTCCTTTTTTTATTTTTATTTCACATGTATAAGTATATTGCCTGCCTTTAGGTAGGTGCCCACGGAGGTCAGAAGGATATCAGATCCCCTGGAACTGGAGTTATGGCTGGTTGTTAGCCGCGTGTGGATGTGGGGAATACAACCCAGGTCCTCTGCAAGAGCAATCAGTGCTCTTAACTGCTGAGCCATCTCTCCAGAGCCCATTTTAGTTTCTTTAGACAACAACTTTAAGATGATGACAATAATAATGAATTGTGGAATGTATAACATGGAGAAGTGTTTTTATCTTAATAAGAACCCAAAGGCCAATGAGGGAAATGAAAACAGTATCATATGGGAAGTGGCAGGGCAGAATTTGAAAGTAGACTCTGAAGCAGTAAAGACACATTGTAAAACATACAGCAACTACTAAAACATCAAGCTATAACCCCCACATAGGAAGTACCTTTAAGCCAGGCAGGATAGCACACACCTTTAATCCCAGCACTCACTCAGGAGGCAGAGGGAAGTAGATCTCTGTGAGTTCAAGGCCACCCTGGTCTACACAGTGAGTTCCTGGCCAGCTGGGGCTACAGGGAGACTCTGTCTCAAAAAAAAAGGGGAGGGGACCAAATGAGGAGTACAACAGAACCCTAAAAAACTATACAATTATCCTGAGCCTAAGAAGTCAGTTAATGAGAGTAACAACAATTAAAAAGTGGGTAAAAATAGGTCAAGACAAATAAAAAACAGCAAGATGACCAATATAAAAAAATAACATGACATCAAATAGAAATTTTTTTTGACGTGTTCACAATATCATTTGCCATGTATTTAATGCCCAATAAATGACAGTTGCAGTGGCTATGGTTGCTTTTTCTCTTGTTTCATTCCTCAGAACACAGGAAAATAGTCAATTTTTCTGAACACTGCTGTTCCTAGCAAAAGTCCTAGCAAGAGTTACTGTCACATCTGCCCAGCTTCTGCCCAGTTACCAAGAGAATAAACCACAGTGTTAAGAACAGTATCATGAGAATATGTGGAGGAGCTTACAGTCTGAAACTCAAGAAAGAAAATTAATTTATAGTACCTAACATTCTAATTTTTTTTACAGAGAAACTCACCAGGAACTTTTGTAAATGTTTCTGGACACAAGTCCCTATCTTTAAATATGAGATTGCTGTTTTCTTTATATCAATTTTGATACTGTCCACTTCCTGCTAGAACCAGTGCACTCAACTCATCATACTTCATCATACCATCATTCTTTTCCCTCTTCTCCCAATATACTTACACCACATAGTTTTTCCAAGTATCACTTTTATTAATTGTATGATCATGCTTTTAGATTATCTTCACTCCCCACTATGCAAAATTAGGCATTAGCTCTCTCTTGATTTTTTATCTTTTCCTACTTTCTCCAACTGTAGAAATGGATTTTATACTGACAGGATAACAGTAAAAATATTCTGTTCTATAATTAAATTTTTTCATGGATTATCAATGCTTTTTATTATTTGAATATTTAATATTTGAAAAAACATTAAGCAATATTTGTGGTCATCAAGTGGCTGCTCTCCTCTGGCTATGGCCACTCTCCTGCTCTCTTAGTTCCCCTGATCAGTCGTCTGGTCCGGACCCCAGGGCTGGTGAGGAGACTGTGTCAGCGGAGCCACATTCAGACACAGGAGACCAGGTTCAGTGACGCAGATCTGGTTTATTGCAGGAAGGCACAAGCTTATATGGGGGTAGTGGTCCAATCACAGCACAGCAAGTAGTTTAAAGGTGAGGTATCCAAGGGTGGTGCACAGTACAGTAAGTAGTTTAAAGGTGAGGTATCCAAGGGTGGTGATTAGGGAGTGGCAAGCTCTAGGCATCAGTCTCATGATCTGCCAATGGGAGCAGAATGTCACAAGGCATTCCTTGTGGCTCCAGCAGTTGGGCCATTGCCTCAGGCCTGCGTATGGCTGTCAATAAGACTTTCACCCTAGGCTCAAGTCTGTCTCCCACATATTTGCATAATTTAAGTTTTATAAATATTCTTCGCTCTTAAGCCAGATTGAATGTTAAGACCATCCTTCTTTCTTATTGGACTCTCCTCTTAGCTGGAAACCTATTTCTTGGCTTCCTCCTTTCTTATGCGCTAATCTAAGCTGGTACCTCTACAGGCCTCCTCCTATCTGTGTGTGATGTTCTTTCTTAGTTATCCCAGACCTAAGAGAACAAAACACTGGCAGGATGGAACCAGTGAGGAGTGGCCAGCATTCTTCAGTTATTTCTTTCCCTCAAGGCACTTGCTAAATCTGTGCAGAAGAGGCTGAAGTTCCCAGTAAAGGGAACAAGAGAAGACCATGACTAAGAGATAGAAATCAGCTTTGGACAGTTTTCTGGAACTTAAGTCATTTAAATTAGAGACATAAGAGATTAAAATCCTTGAGAGGAAAAAAATAAACATCCAGTTTTTTTTCAACAAATTTGAATCCTTAAGATATGAACTAAGATGTTTAAAAATAGCTCCAAAGAAGCAGAATGATTTAGAAACTCAAAAGAGAAACATACTAGAATTCAGAATCTGAGAATCTCCACAGAATTAGATTAGAAAGCCTAGGTAACCACACCATACAGCAGTAAGAGTCAGAGAAGGTCAGAGTCTAGCGATAGCCAAACCCTAAACTTAGCTCAGTCACTAACTACATTAAAGAGATTACCATACTACCCACCATACCAAAAGGAACAAACAAACCATTCACCCATTCATCTCTTATTAAAACAAATGTCATCCAGGATCTCCATGTTTAATCCAAAATTATGAGACATGCAAAGTCTCAAGATACACAGATAACACATATACTGAACTTAGAAAAGGATTTTAGCCAGGTGTGATGATATAGGCCTTTAATCCCAGCACTCTGGAGGCTGAGATAAGTGGATCTCCATGAGTTCAAGGCCAGCCTGGTCTACACAGCGATTTCCAAGCCCATCAGTATTACATAGTTAGACTCTGTCTCAAAAATAACAACAACAAAAAACTGATTTTAAAGACACAGAAGATAAACAAACCAAAATGAAAACAAGAGAGAATTTGATTGGAGCCCTAGGATTTATGCTGTATAGAAACTGAGAAGAAAATATAGAACCAAAAATAAAAGTTTGGGAAAATGTTTAAATGAAGAATTCTGTTAATCAGTTTACTAACAAGAAAGAACTAGTAAAAACAGGTCAACAGAAAATATTCAGATGGAAGCATAAAGAGGAGGAAAAGATGCAAAATACAGAATATAAGAAACATGCAACATGTTATCAGTAAGACGGCTCAGCAAGCAGTTCTCAAGACTTCTCTCAGTTTTTTTGTTGTTGTGTTTTTTTATTTGGTTGGTTTTTGGCTTTTGGTTTTTACTTTTTGGTTTGGTTTGGTTTGGTTTGGTTTGGTTTGGGGGCTTTTTTGGTGCTGCAGATTGTGCCCAGAGCCTCCCCTGTGCTAGGCAAGTACACTGTCACTGGCAACATCCCCTGCCCACAATACTTTTATGCTTTTTAAAACCATTGGATTTGTCAGGGGCTGGAGAGATGCTCAGTGGTTAGGAGCACTGGCAATTCTTACAGAGGACCTGAGTTCAGTTCCCAGCACCTCCACGGCAGCTAACAATTGTCCATAACTTCAGTTCCAGGAGATCCAATGCACTCTTCTGGCCTTCACAGACATTGCATTCATGTATACATTTACATACGTGCAGGTAAAACACTCATACACACAAAATATAAATAGATACCCATTGAATTTCTCAAGAACATTTGTACATATGACATGATAGCTAATCCTGATTATCAACTCTTGGACTAAGAAGCACCTAGCTAATTAGCAGAGGACAAACTTGGTGTGTCTGTGAGGGTGCTTCCACAAGGGTTAACTAAGGGGCAGAAGCACCATCCCACAGGCTTGAGACCAAGATGGAATGAAGAGGGGAAAGGAGAGAGCATCCTAGTACACGTCATCTTTCTCTGCTTCCTGGTCACCATAATGTAAACAGCTCAACACTGCTGCCTGTTCTCTATTATGATGGACTGAGACCTCTGAAACTGTGAGCCAAATAAACCCCTCTACATTGGGCTGTGTTCTCAGGTATTTTGTCCAATCAACAACAAAAAAAAAAAAAAAAAAAAAAAAAAAAGACAAGGTTATTTTTATTGACATTTGCCACATTATAAGTTAAAACTGAAAAAAACATACATAAGAATAAATCACATTCACTATTAAAACAACGGTACCTTTACACGTCCAGGAAACCCCTCTTATCTTTCCCCATGACAATACAAGTAAAAGAGCAAATAACACCCTAGTGATACTATGAAAATGTCTTTGAATTTGTGGATTCTCTGGAAGGGGATATCCTAGTGCAGGACAGAAGCAATACTTAAAAACACCAGAGCCAAGAATTTCCCAAAACTAATGAAATACATCAGTCCACAATTTCAGGTCCTAAAAAAACAGGAAGGATGAATATAATGAGAAGACTATCCATGTGCACCCAAATGAGACTGCTAAAAAACAAAAATAAAACTGGGCATGATAGCACATGTCCAGCACACAGAGGCAGAGGCAGGAGGATCTCTGTGAGTTCAAGGCCAGCCTGGTCTACATAGCAAGTTCCAGGCCACCTGGGGCTACAGGAAGACCTTGCCTCAAAAAGACAAATAATAAATAAATAAATAAATAAATAATAAATAAATAAATAAATAAATAAAGGTAGTATAAAGAAAATCACATTAGCATTAGAAAGAATAACAATAAGACTATACTTTTTAAAGATACATCAAAAAACTGAATGTTTTTAGTACTGAAGTAAAGAAAAACTGCCAGCCTAGAATTCTTACATGAACACAATACATTCCTTAAAAAATAAGACATTCAAGAGAATGAACAGGATGATGAGTTCAAGGCTACCCTGTATTATCCAGGAAGACCCAGTTTCAGAAAACATAAACATGGAGTCAAAGAGATGACTCAGTCAATAAAAGTATTTGTCATGCAAACATAAAGAGCTATGTTCAATCCTCAGATCATAAAAGTCAGGTACAGTGGCATGCACCTATAGCTAGGGAGGGAGACACTGGAGTTTGCTGGCCAGCCACTCAGGTTCAGTGACAGATCCTGACTCAAAAATACAAGGTGGAAATTGATTGAGGAAGACACCTGACTTGGGACTATGTGCATGCACGCACACACACATACACACACACACACACACACACACACACACACACAAACGCGCACGAGAACATATATATACACACATACAAAAAAAAACTTCAATAAAGCAAAGAATATAAAATGTAGCTGAGTATGAAAACAGTCTGATAATAACTCAAAAATTAGTTTTAAGAATTACATTATGATCCACAGTTCCCACAGTTCTTATTTTAAATTTTATTTATTTTTATTTTATGTGTATAATTGTTCTGCCCGCATATATGTATATGCATCATGTGCATGCAATGCACAGGAGCCCAGAAGAGGGTATTGGACATCCTGGAACTGGAGTTGTAGATTGTTATTAGCCACCATGTAGATGCTGGGAACCAAACCCTGAACCTCTGCAAGAACAGCCAGTGCTCTTAACTACTAAGCCATTCTCTCCAGCCCCAATCCACAGATTCTAATTCTAAGTCTACAGTCAAAATGATTGAAAGCTGGGACTCATGGAGATATTTCTACATCCATCTTCATATCTGTATTATACAAAAGAGCTAAACAGGAAGAAGAAATCCATGTCTATAAAAAGAGAAATGGACAAACAAAATGCACTATCAGTAGGTAGGAGGTGCCTAGAAATATTAATGGATTATAATAGGAATATTAGAAATCAGTGGGTAGGACAGACCGTGGAATATTATTTATCAGCATACCTTTTAGGGTAGGAATTTCTTGCTTATGCTACAATCAGTATAAACCTTGAAGATATAAGCTCAGTGAAATCAGCCAGTTAAAAAAGGGCAAAAACTACCTGATTCCATTTAAATGGAATACCTGAAGCATTCAAATTCATGAAGACCAAAAGTAAAATGTAAAATGATACTTGCCAGGGTCTGGAGTAGGAGAGGATGAGTAGTATATACTTTGGAGTAGTTTCTGTTTGAGATAATTAGAAACATGATGGTTATAATGGCTAATGCCACTGAACTGTATGCATACTTTAAAAAAAATGGTTAAAATGAAGCAGGGTATGATGGCCCACACATTTAATTCCAGCACTGAGTTCAAGACCAACCTGGTCTACATATCAAGTTTGGGCATTTTGTACCCAGTTAGGGGCACCAGATTTCCAGTTGCTCTCTGCTTCCTGTGTCTGCTTAAAGATGTGAGTGCTTAGCTCCTCTTTCTGCTCCAGCTCTGGTCACCTCCTGCTACCATACCTCTCCATCATGATGGACTCTGATTCCTCTGGAAATGTAAGCTCAATTAAACTCTTCCTTTTATAAGTTCCCTTGATCATGGTGTTTTATCATGGCAACAGAAAGGTAACTAATAGAGAAGTTGGCACCAGAGAGTGGGCTGTTGGCTGTGAAGAACTTGACCATGTGGGTTTTTGGAAAAATATGAAAGACTCTGAAAGTTTGGACTAGAAAAGCAGTTGAAGGCTGTAAGCACAGTTTAATGGGCCATTCCTGTAGGAGTCTGGAGGAAGATGGTGTTAAGAACAAAATAGTTCCAGAGAAATAAGGACTTAAGCATCAACTGTGATATTATGGCAAAGAATCTGGCTGGAGTCTGCCCATAGCCATTAAATCTTGTCTGAGGCTAAGCTGAAAAGTAATGAACTAACTTCTTTGGCAGAGGAAATTTCAAGACAGCCTAACACAGAAATGGAGGCATGGCTATTGAAGATGAATATTATGCACATGTACAGTAAAAAAGAACAAAAGGGTCAGAAAGAAATGTGGAATGTAGTTTGGATTGAAAAAGAGGACTAGGAAGATTAATGTTAGAGCCAAATTTTGTGCTGAAGGAAAGGATTTCTTTGATAAAGAGATTAAAGTGTTTAGACAGAGATCCAGAGATTTGCACTTAAACAATGGGAAGGGTAACTACAGGGCATGACCACACTTGGCTAAGTCTCCAATTTGTGAAAGGAAAATGTCTGAGGGGTTTTCTATTCCTAGAAAGCCACAGCATGGAAAAGCTGACGGTAATATGGATGAAGCTGGCCAGAGTCCACCCCACAATGACAGCCATTCATGGTGCCAGCTTTAAAGGTATGAGAGATGCAAGAATGAAGGAGTTATCGGTTCTGCCTCTGCAATTTTGAAGAGCCAAGGCCAGGCAGTGTGCAGCAGGGGCATCCCTGCATAATGAAAGCCCTGACAGGCCATTTCATGAAGCTGTGAACTTTGTAAAGTGTGTTTGGCAGCGGCGACCCCAAGATGCTCAAGATGCCAGAGCCATGAGATATCTGCCAAGGAGAGCTGTATACAGGAAGTGGTACCAGGCCAAGAGAAAGATGTATGTTGTATGCAGTAAAGCTGGAAGGACTGAGCCATCTAAGCCCTTTGGAAGTAAAGTCTCAGAGGCCGGACATGGAGCTACTGGATTTGGCGTTGGACTCACTAGCTTTCAGTCTTGTTTTAGTCCACTGTTTCCTCACTATGCCCCCATTCTACCTTTTTGGAATGAGAATGTGCATTTGGTTCCATTATATGTTGGAAGTATGTAACCTGTCTTGATTTTACAGGGCTTACAGTGAAGAGATTTCCTTGAATATCAGAAGAGGCTTTGAACTCTGGACTTTTGAATAGTATTGAGATTGGTAAAGACTCTGAGGACTTTTAAGGTTGAACTAAATGCATTTTGCATTTTATATGGTCATGAGCCATGAGGGCCAGGAAGTAGAATGTGGTGGTTTGAATGAGAATATCCCCCATAGGTTTTTGGACATTTTGTTCCCAGTTGGTGGCACTCCTCCGGGAGGTTTTAGGAGGTGTGGTCTTGCTGGAAAAAGTGCATCAGTGGGGGTGGGCTTAGAGTGTTTTTAAGCCTTGCTATTTACAGTTGCTCTCTGTTTCCTGTGCCTGCTTGAAGATGTGAGCACTCCTCTGGCCACCTCTTGCCATCATGTCTACTCGCCATGAAGGACTCTAATCCCTCTGGAACCCCAAATGCTCAAAAACTCTTCCTTTTATAAGTTCCTTTGGTCATGGTGCTTTGTCACAGCAACAGAAAAGTAACTAATACACAAAATTAGCCTTTTATTCTATAGCTGAGCACACTTAACCCACAATTTCTCATTTTCAATCCCCAATTCCCAAAGTCTTTGAAAAACATTAGTTGTCAAAAATCTGCTTGAATTTATTTGGCAAGAAAATCTGAACTATACTAAAATAACTATTAAATGGAGTTCCTCAAATTTAAAAAGGAAAGGTCTCAAAGGAAGGCACCTAAAGGGTAAACAGTGGCTCTTTTACAAAATAAGAAAATGCCCTGTGGGAAGTAAACATGCAAATGAAAATTCATGATAGAAATAGCTCAAGCAACAGGAAAATAATATATTAAAAAATGTTCCCATATATGGTTTTAGCCTTATCAAAGCAGTAACAAAAGGATTAATATTCATGAGTCAAAGATGCATGCTGAAATCCTTGCAGGAATTCCTCAGGATTGAGAAGAATCAACAAATGAACAGCCAAAAAGAATAAGCACCTGCCAGGATGAAAAGCCCATGGAAAAGCACCCCGCAACAACACTGAACAGTGGAAGACAAGGAATAAAATATGAGTTAGAATTCATTTAAACTATGCTTTGGGTATGAAGTCTACAATTTTGAATACACATTAACTCAAAAAGTATCAGCTACCTAAGCCTTTTTCAAGGTAACTACTAAAGAAGGAATACAAACTAACAAGACAAAAGACCAGCAGTAAAGAATGAAAACATGTAACTATAACAGTAAATAAAACCAGGAACAGCAAAGAGTGAAAACATGGCATGTAAAAATTATACACTGAACAAAAAGAAGAGAAGGCAGAAGAACAGAGTAAGCTGGCTGACTGTGCCGTTGCTAATAATGGGGGTCAAAGCTACGCATACCAAATACAGGCATAAAATCCCTTGTCTGAAATCCTTCAGATTCTGGTTCTGTTATACCAAATTATGCAGTTCTTAAAACAATATATTTTGTGCACATTGTCAGACACTATGACCACCCCCCAACACCAGTGAGGTCCTCAGATGCTTTTCATAGCCAAGCACATTAGTATTCCTGAAACAAAGCATAGGAATATTCATAAAGGGGTAATACGAAGACAATCAAAATTTCATGCTAACTCATGTCAGATTTTCTTACCAAAAAATTCAAGTAGATTTTGATAACAAACAATATTCAAAACCTTTAGGATTTTGGAATTGAAAATGAGAGATTATGAGTCAAACTAAATATGTTTGACTATATGACAAAACACTATAATAATACTATTAAGTACTATTTAGTGGTAAGGGAAAAAATGAGGGAAGAGTATACAAGTAAGTTTTGTTGTTGCTCTTGGGTAAGGATCCAACAAATATTACAGATCTTTATGAGAAAGGAGATAGGAAGTCTGAGGCTGTAGCACAGAGGTGCAGCCTCTGCACAGCATGCACAAGGCCTTAGGTGCAATCCCAGTACTGAACAGAAAAAAGATGCCATTGAGCTGTGTCTTAATGGTAGGTGCTCCTCACCACCAAAAAAATTACTTGATACTAAGTTGTGTTTACATGATAATTATACTGCTTTGGACCTCAATTTATGCTTGCAGAATGAACTGCTCATGAGCATAAATGTCACTAGAGGGCAGCAGACTGCAGTGTATCCTTTGAAAAAAAGCAAGCACTCCAAAGTACTTAAATAGCTAGAGTTTCTAACTGCTCAAAACATTTCACAGTCGAAGCACTAATATTTTTAAATTGCTTCTAAGGCATATAATATAATGCTTTATAATTTTAATTTTATTTTGAAGCAAATTTTTTAAGTATTTTTGAATTTTGAGGACACACTTATATAGTCTTTGTGCAAAATTCAATTTAAAGCATTTACCATGTGTTTTATCATTATATATACACACACACACACACACACACACACACACACACACACACGTGTATGTTTATTTTCTGAAATCATTTGTAAGCAGGCTTTATACTTATTTCAAGTGTCATTGAAAAAGCAGTGTCAGGCCAGGGAAAGACGGTCATCAGGTACAAGTGTTAGCCACACAAGCCGAATTACCTGAATTCAATCCCCTAAACCCAGTGAAAAAACAGGATGCAATGGCATGCCTCCAGAATCCCTCACCAATACTGGGAGATGGGAGGCAGAGACAGGAGAACCAGCTGGAAGCTCAGGGATCAGCTAGCCTAGAGCACACAGCACAGTGCCAGAAATGAGATAACTCCGGCCCCAAGAAGGTAGAAAGTGAGAACCTACTCTAGGAAGCTGTCCCCTGACCTCCACTCCTGTACACACACACACACACACACACACACACACACACACACACACATATACAAAATAAATTTAAAAACGAGTAGAGTGCTATAGCACCCCTACCGAAATTAAGAAATTTACATTGATACAGCTATAATCTAATCTGCAGTCCATGTTTCAATTTTGTTAATTGTTCCAATAATGTTCACAGCATTTTCATTTCGTCTTGAACAGTATCAGGTGCCAGGTACAAGATCATACATTTATTTTGCTGTCGGGTCTCTTCAACATCCTTTCATCTAAACTAGCAGTTCTCTAACATGTTCTAACACAGAACCACTCTTCTTTTTATATTCATTTATTTTTATTTGGCAGGGGGTGGGGATGGGAAGGCACACATGTGGAAGTCAGAGGGCAACTGCAGAAATTAGTTCTCTCCTTCTAGCATTTGTGTCCTTGGGATAGAGCTCCAGTCATCAGGATTGGCGGCAAACACCCTTCCCTGCTAAAACATCTTCACTGCTCAACACCAAAATACCATTACAGTTACTAAAATCCTATAGAACCTTTGTTGATATGAAATATATAATCTGTATTAGACATTAAAACAGTAATGATACCAGCCTGAACAATCATTCACTCAAAAGTATCTTCACAAAAGCTAAAGAATCCAGGTAAAAGCTTACAGCACCTACGTGGAACACAGAAATCAGAGATGACACATTGTAGTCACATAAAGGAGAGTTTCACATTATCCATAACTGTCTCCCCCAAGTTAATGTGAGGTACGGCTAGAAAGATCCTTTTTGTAGGAAAATACTACAGTAAAGTGAGCACCTGCCTTTACCAGACTTCAGCACCTTGACTCACTGCCTATCCCAGCACCAGGCCAGGCCCTATGACCCAAAGCCCTAGGTCTGTCCCTCCAGACAGGTCCTAGCACCAGATCAGCCCACAAGGGCAAATGTCTAGACCCACCCCAGTAGTCTCTGATGCAAAGAGAGCTTCTCAAAACCATGAACCACCCATGCCAGACTGCCCCACCAACACCACTCAGGTATTAGGCTCACTCCAGCAGATAGTCACTAGACATGCCTCAGTGGACCCGGGAATGAGGCTGGCACTGTAGATCAAGGCTCCAAGCCCAATCAAATGGGTATCAGCACCAGGCTCAACTTCCACAAACCAGCACCAAGCCTGGACCTAAGCCTAAGTCTGATTCTATGAACCCAGGCACCAGGCATATTACCGGCCCAGGATCCAGGCTGGCCCACCCAAAGACTCCAGCTGCTTTGGACTCCACCCAAAGCTCACCTGGGTACCCCACTAGGCAGCCTGCCCATATTTTGAGAGATGACTAGTAACTGGCTTTCTCTACCAAGGCCAGTGTGTAAAGACTGGGAAAGGGGGGCTGGACAAATGGCTCAAATGTGAAGAGCACTGGCTGTTCTTGCAGAACAGGGTCAATTCCTAGGACACACATAGTGGCTAACAAACCATCTGTAACTCCAATTCTATGGGGTTCAACACCCTCTTCTGGTCTCCACTGACACTGCACACACAGGTGCATAATTACATGCAAGCAAAGCATTCATAGACATAAAATTTAAATAATTTATTAATTTAAAAAAATTTTAAAGACTGGGAGAAGGTGTCTCTTTCTTCAAGTGCACAGGAACCAAAGCAAAGTCATAAGGATCATTATTAAACAAGAGCATTGTGACAACATCAAAGGTATAAAATTAAGGTCTAGTAACCAACCATAAAGAAATGGGGTTCTATACAGACGATGCAACAAAGGCTTCAAAATAAACCCCCAAAGAAATTCAGAGCTAAAGAATATTTACAGCACAGTGACTGCAGTGGAATATTATATGGCGCTAATGCACTGCAATGCATAGTGAATCACACTGTAAGATGCTTGAAATACATTGAGAGCAGATCTTAAATGGTCACAGAACAAAAATATTCTGAAGTAAAGAATGTGACAGTAAGCTTGACTACAGTAATCATTTCACAATCTAGATATGTCAAGATGCTTTTTACTATAAACACACAATTTTGACAATAATACCTTAATAAAGCTGAAAAAAGTTGATGAATTTGAAAATATTAATTCATTGAAAATTAATATACCCATGACACATTAAAGAATATATTTTTGAGAATATATAGACACACACACACATATATATATGTATATATATCAAGATGCCAGAACAATTAATAGAGTCTGTTTTATATTTGTGCAAGTCTCTTTAATATTGCCTTAAAAGACATCTGGATTGATGTAAGACTTCAGACCTTGGTCTGCAATTCTGTAGTGCCCACCTGTAGCTAAGAGAGACAACTGTTCTAAAATGATGGCTTAATTTGTTTTCTCTCCCTATCTAGAAGCCTTTGAGAGGGAACTGACACGGATTCTAGCCACTCCAACAGCTATCAAAATACCTGAAAGCAAATCCTGAATCCATCACTCTCGATTCCAGCCTTGGCAGACAAAAGAAAAATGAGGAGGAACCCAATAGAGGGATGCTTTTGGAAGCTCTCGTCAAGAAACTCCAATGGACTCCAGAAAGAACATTTGAAATTTGCCCTTTTCTGACTTTTTTCTAGTGCCCTGTCTAGAACTTGTGTGCACTCTTGCCTTTACTTCCCCTTCACATCTCCTAGGCACCAGTCAAGGACTTTCTTTTTTCCCTACAGATAAGAGTTATGCAATATGGGAGTCTTTTAGATAGATCCACTGAAGGGGTATCCCAATTGCCTCACCCTGCATCCCTGTTTGGCATGGAAGGAGCCAGAGCCGCCTGCATCCCAATTCCCTAGGCAATTTGGGTAACCTCTTCAGGGGATGATATGATAAGAACAGGAGGTAGGAATTGGCTAGGCAGTTAGGGTAAAAAGACCCCAAAGAAAAGTAGCCAGTTTCTTGGCTAAAAGTCAAAATGTCCTTGGGCCTCTTAGCAACATACTCTGTTCCAAAGGCCAAAAATGTCAAAAGTATTTGGGAGATCTAATCTAACCCCTGAAAGATTTTAGGGTTACCTCTTTAGCGGGAGGAATGTAAGAGTAGCAAAAGTCCCCACCCCCCACCCCCAGAAAAAAGAAAGAGTATACAAAGTTGTCAGAAAAAAGTGATGGGGTGATATGGGAGGAGTTGGATGGGAGGGAGTGGGCGTGGATTTGATCAAAACACCTTATATGCATGTATGAAATTCTCAATACAATTTTTTAAGTTAAAAAAATAGACATCTGGATCTGGATGGTTAACTACTTCTGCATCCAAACTATGCAAATTATGGCATTATGTGGTTTTGATGGAATTATATGAAGAAAACTGAGATTCACACACATGTACTTTAAAAAGTAGGAAACACAGTATTTTTAAAGCTTCATTAGATAAACAGGCATCCATGCACATGCTCATACTTTCTGATAGGATACCAAAACTTCTGCTGGGCATGGTGGCACACACCTTTGATCCCAGGAGTTGGGAGGCAGAGGCAGGTGGATCTCTGTGAGTTCAATGCCAGCCTGGTCTACAAAGTGAGTTCTAGGCCAGCTGGGGCTACAGGGAGACCCTGTCTCAAAAAAAGACCACCCCAAAAAAAAGGTTATTAAAACTTCTCGAGAGATACTTCATTTTTTTATATTTTATTTATTATTTTTTTATTATGTTATGTGGATGAGTGTATTGCCTGTGCACCCGTGTTGTGCAATGCCTGTGAAGGTCAGAAGAGGGCATCAGATACCATGGAACTGGAGTGACAGATGGTTGTTAGCTACCATGTGGGTGCTGGTATTAGAACTTGGGTCTTCTGCAACAGCACCCAATGCTCTTAACCTCTGTACCATCTCTCCAGCCCAAGAGATATTTTATTTTTTAAACTTCATTTTATTTATTATTATTGGTGTGGGTGCATGCCACTGCCTGCATGTGGAAGTCTGAGGACAACTTTGTGGAGTCAGTTCTCTCCTTCCACTTTATGAAGGTTCCAGGGATCAAATTCCAGTTACCTGCTTGCTTGGAAAGCACCTACACCCACTTAGCCATCTCACTGGTTCCTTAAATGTAATTAACACTTTTTTTTGAGACAGGGTCTCCTGGTAGCCCCTGCTGTCCTGGGACTCTCTATGTAGAGTAGGCTGGTCTTGATCTCAAGGAGCTCCACCTGCCACTGCTTCTAGAGTAGTGGGATTAAAGGCACCACCACACCCCACTCTTATTTAATTTTTTTTAACGCCACAAGATTAACATCTATTTGTTTTATCTTACACTTAGAATAAACCTTTCATGTGGTCTTTTTATAATATCAGATTTGAAAACTACTGATTCAGTGGGCTGTGTAGTTCTTTCTCATACTGACCTATTGCACTGCACATCACACTTGTTAAAATCATCATGCACGCTCATAAATACTAAAATCTATAGGATGACAACAGTGACAACAAACACCAGCAACAGTAAGTCTGACATACTGCACACAATAAACTGGTGACTCTACAGAACTCAATAATAAAAATGGACTTAAAACTGAAACAGAAGAAGCAATACTGCAATATAACTATACCTCAGAATGGGTAAAACCAAATATTGAATTTAAGGAACCCACGTAGCTAATATAGCACTGATAAGAATATACATGTAGCCAGGCATGGTGGCACATGCCTTTAATCCCAGCACTCAGGAGGCAGAGGCAGGCAGATCTCTGTGAGTTCAAGGCCAGCCTGGTGTACATAGTGAGTTCCAGGACAGCTGGGGCTACAGGGAGACCCTGTCTCAAAAAGACCAAAAAAAAAAAAAAAAAAAAAAAACAATGCTTGGGAAAATAACTAAATAATTATTTTCTTTAAAAATGACTTTTTTCTGGGCTGCCAAGATGACTCAATGGTTAAATGTCCATGCTACTAAGACTGACAACCTGAATTCTACCCACATGGTAGAGAAAACCCACCCCGACAGGTTGTCCTCTGACCTCTACACGGGTTGCAACATGTGTGCCCCCAAATAATTAATAAGTGTAATAAAGTACTGAATAAGGAAATTTTTTTTTGCAACCTCCCCAAGCATTTATTAAATGCTTACCATATGATCTAAGTTCTGGGATGAGACCAACGAACACGATTAAGTGGCCAAATGTTGTAATTCTCAGTGGCAAGAGAAGTTATTAGAAAGGTTTTCTTTTTTTTTTCCCCCTTTTTGGATTTTTTTTTTCTTTCGTACATTTTTTTTAATTTATTTTTTTAATTAAAAGAAGCATTTCATTACAACAGCATTAACCTATTCAATAACATTTTTCTGAGATAGGGTACATCTCTTTCAAAATTGGCTGTACATTTTTAGGTTTACAGATGAATTATTACGCTTGTACAATCTTTTACTCATTATAAATTCTATAAGACATAAAATTAAATGAGGTTTTAACATTTAAAAAAGATCTCCACTTCGTTGTTAAAATACACAGTTTCATACAGAAAAATTACATTTCTAATCTCTATATACATGACTATCACTGGTCACAGTTGCCCACCTTCTGAGCTCCTCGGCATCTGAGCATGTATACAAACTCATCAGGTAGACAGCCTTCCTCTCCCACTAGAGCCTCCATACTCTGCCATCCCTGCCACTTTCCACTGTGCTGTCGGCACCCCCATCCATTCCCCCCTATCTGCCCTAAAATCTAGTCAGCCAGAGGTCCCTGTTCCAGGAGGATCAGCTGTTCCTCA
>NW_008360310.1:1899222-1899783 GCF_000622305.1 Nannospalax galili
CATGCATTTAGATAGCCATCCATTTCTTTTAGGTTTTCAAATTTAGTAGCATATAGGTTTTTAAAGTATTCCCTTATAATGTTCTGTATCTTTCTGGTGTCTGTTGTGATGTTTCCCCTTTCATCTCTGATTTTGTTAATTTGGAGGTGCTCTTTCTTTCTTTTGGTTAATTGGGCTAGCGGTCTGTCAATCTTGTTTATCTTGTCAAAGAACCAGCTCTTGTAATTGATTCTTTGTATTGTTTTCTTTGTTTCAATTTCATTGATTTCCGCCCTTTGTATTGCTCCCAGAACTCTCTGTAGGGCTGGTTTTGTGGACAAGAATTCCTTCAGCCTATTTATGTCATGGAAGATTTTCCTTTCCCCTTTAATTATAATAGACATTTTGGCTGGATATAGTAATCTGGGGTGGCATCTGTGGTCATTTAACACTGGGAATACTTTGGTCCAGGCTCTTCTGGCTTTCATTATTTGCATTATTTGCATTGTGTGATACTCGGGCCTTCAGCTGTGATCCTAATGGGTTTTCCTTTATATGTGACTTGTTGTTTCTCTTTTGCAG
>NW_008360310.1:1900488-1900705 GCF_000622305.1 Nannospalax galili
GGTCGGATTGACTTTGTTTTCAGGAGTTCCGCGGTGGCCCAATTCCAATGTGGGTCAGAAGTTTTCAGACTTTCTCCTTAGGTCTGGAATCTTGTAAGAATGATTTTGGCCTCAGGAACTTGAGTGTTGGACTGATCTTAGACCCTGGCAGTAGCCGCGCCATGCAGGCTGGGTTGTACTGGATGCAAAGGATCAGGGAGAGGAAAGGTAAGCCTCG
>NW_008360310.1:1901308-1932011 GCF_000622305.1 Nannospalax galili
GAACAGCGGGGGAGATGGAAGGATAAATGTGGCTTGGAGAGTCATGGCGCGGGGGGCTGCACTATAGTGGGCACCCAAGAGGCCTGAGGATCAATAAGGAAAATTTTTAATGACTTTTTCTAGAAAAAAAGTAAACATCTAAGCTAGAATGTAGTTCAGTGGTACAACACATACCTACCAGGTGTATGGCCTTATGTTCAATGCCCAGCTCCACAAAAAGATTACTAATTAACACACACTATCCAGCAACTATACTCCTGGGCAGTGACTCCAAATAAATAACAATTACATCAATAAGGAAAATTTTTAATGACTTTTTCTAGAAAAAAAGTAAACATCTAAGCTAGAATGTAGTTCAGTGGTACAACACATACCTACCAGGTGTATGGCCTTATGTTCAATGCCCAGCTCCACAAAAAGATTACTAATTAACACACACTATCCAGCAACTATACTCCTGGGCAGTGACTCCAAATAAATAACAATTACATGGAAAAATACATACACAAGTCCAATCACCTCTTCTTGGGTGCCCACTCAGGTGGGATTGCATGAGAGTGCCTGACGTGGCCTCCAGGGCTAAGAAATGGTAGCAACCTAAGTATCCTCATCTGACAAATGGATAATGAAAATGTGGTACATTTACACAATGGCATTCTACTCAGAAGTAAGGAAAGACAAAATCATGAAATTTGCAGGTAAACAGATAGAACTAGAAACAGTTATACTAAGTGAAGTAACACAGACTCTGAAAAACAAACAACATTATGTTCTCCCTTATTTGTGGATCTTAGTATCAAATCCTTATATGTGAGTATATATCCTTATGTAACTGCAGGAGCCAGGAAAATGGAAAGGAACCATGGAAGTAAAGAGGAGCCTAGAGGGATACTAGGAGACAAGTGTTACAGGCATTTAACTGGGAGGAGAAAAAGGAAGGTTATACAAGGAGTCATGGGGGTAAACAGGAAGAAAGAGCTCAAGAGATGGGGGGCTCATAGGAGACAGGTATTATTAAAGGGGGAAATGGGGAAAATGGGGATACTTTAACTGGAGAGGAAGGAGGGAGGGTTAGACAAGGAGAGAGAGAGGAAAGATAAATAATGCTTAGGTACCATGAAAAAAGAGGCAAATGTATTAGTTCAAAAGCCTACTACACAAACAATATCTGTATATGAGTGCATGTGTATAGCTGAAGACTATATAATAAGAAATGCAGTCCCAAACAGAAGAAACCTCCCTCTGAGTTATTAGTCTGGGTAATCTAAGGGACTCCCAAAATTACAGGCTATTGCCACAGTCCTTGATTATTTCCCAGAACTTGAAGATAAGACCCTACTGCTGAAGGCAGGGCATACCTTGGACACAGGACTTGGAGCAATGGAGCTGGAACTGACCTGGAAGCCTCCTCCCTGAAGACTAGCTCTCATAGTTTTGGAGGACACTATGCAAGTTGTAAAGCAGAAAATCAATCAATGGTCCAACCCCAACTTTAAGGCCTAATAACCACAATGACTGGAACAGCAAACCATATTGGTGCAGTAGTGGCACTTTTATCTTGGGAGGTAATCAACAGCTACCTAATTGAAAGTAAAGCCAGGTCAATGGGAGGGAACTCATGTGTGGCATTGTTAAACATAGCCCAAATACTCATGGCTGGAGAGGTCATAGAGCCTAGAGAAACCTCTAAGTCTGTCACATCCATAGACAAATGTAATTTCTTACTATATGCTAAATAAGGATCCTTGTATTTACAGACAAGCATGCCAGTCACCACTTATCAAAGAAGCTTCTTTTGCAACAGACTAAGTCTAGTACAGAGTTCCACAACTGGTCACACACAGACATAACTGCCTGTGAGATGCCCAACTCTAAGTGACACATCAATAATGGAATCTCTATACCTAAAGCTCACAGAACATAGTGGAAACAAGGGGTACAGAGAATGCTAATGCATCTCTCATCTCTCATCATCAACATGCAACAGAGGGCAATGAACACAAAAGGCCACAACTGACCAAAGCATAGACAATAAGAGACTGCCAAGTGAGAGTCCCTAGATAGGACTCCTATATTAAACTGCATTCACCCAGGGCTCAGGGACCACTGTGGAAGAGGGGGTGCAAAGATTGTAACAGCCAGAGGAGGAAGTGCATGACCATAAGGAAACAGAGTCTAACAGGCTCCTGAGACCTTGCTCATATGAACTTACAGCAATGGTGTCAACATACACAAAAGCCATGCAAACTTAATCAGACAAAAACCAGTACAGAACTGGGGAAATGGGCAGGAGGCCACAATTTTACTGAGGAACTACTGGCAGCTGATCACTGCTTGGTGAGAGAGAGTTGATTTTCTTTAAGGGAGTGACACTAGACAGGCTGAACAGGCTCCAGTGGCTAGTTCTGGGTACACAAACTTGACTTGATAGGCCTTAACATATATGATAAAATACATGAAGTCCTGTGGGTGGGCTGTCAGGGAGGAGGGGAGCTATGGAGGGGCTGTAGATAGGGAAAGGAGGCTAAATAAGATTAAAATGTACTATATGAAATCTACAAGAATTCAATAAAAATATTTTAATATATATTTACAATAAATATTTGTATATACATCTATATATACACACAAAAATGTATACAAATGTTCACAGTGGCTCTATTTACAACAGCCAATGAAAGCAATCATCTGACACCTACTGTGTAAACAATTGACTTCACTTCTGATACTACCTCTTCACATTAGTCAGACTCTACAAGTTAAGGACTCACTTCCACAGACTGACCTCCACTTCAGACTAGTCACTAGTGGGCTGCCCAGAGACCCTATTTCTACCCATTCAATATAAACTAAAGCTTCCCATGCTCCACTCCTTCAGGGTTAGTAATTTGCAAAACTCAAGGAAGCACTTTACTTGTTGATCTTTCCATTAAGGATATACATCAGAAACAAACAAATGGAGGGAAAGGACAGGGCAAGATGAAAGGAGTAGGAGAGGTGAAGCAGGAAGCTTCTATCTCTTTTCCAGACAGACTCAACACCCTTCTGGCAACTCAAAGTAACCTCCAACCTAGAACTGAAAGCCAGAGCAGAAGGGTCAGACACTGAGTTCAGTTGCCACTGGCCAGTGATCTAATCTTTTCCTTTACCTCCGTTTCCTTTCCATTATCCTGGTTCCTGTAGTTATGTCTAGTTGCATACTTATTTATCAGAGTATAAAGGCTCTAGTGGGGGGAGGGAGGCTATGGGAGGGTGCTATCTGGGAAGTGGGTGTAAAAATAAATAGATTAAATAAATAAATAAAGTATAATAGACTTTAAAAAATTATCCTTCAAAATGAAGAAGAAATTAAAACATCCCCAGATGAACAAAACTGAGGAAGTTCATCAATAAACCTGCCATAAAAGAAATAGTGAAAGCTGTCCCTCAAACTACCATGAAAAAAATACAAAACAGTAACTCAAATCCACACAAAGAAATTTTAAAAATTAGTAAAGTTTAATATAAAAGCCAGTATTAATAAATATTTGGTTGCAAAGCCTTTTCTCCACATAAGATTTAAAAGACAATTGCATAAAACAGTAAATATCTATGTTGTTGAAGACACTAGATGAAGACGTAATTTAAAACCCAGCATGGTGGTTCTCATCTATAACATCATGGGAGGCTGAGGTAGAAGGATTATCTCCAGATCAGGGCCAACCTGAACTACAAAGGCTCTGTATCAAGAAAAAAAAAAAAGTTTAAAAATTAAAAAAACAGAAAACAGAACACAGAATTAAGCCATGTAGGAGCAAAGATTTTCTATACTTCTGAAACTAAGTTGTTACTCACTAGAACTCTACTGTAATGAATTAATATGTTAATTGCAACCCCGAAAGCAGTAACTATAAAAATAAGTTTAAAATATATAGGGGGAAAAAAAGGAGGGAATGTAATTCAGAAGGTGGCAGTAATAAAAAAGGGTATGATATATGAGGCATGTGCCATATGCCTTTAATTCCAGTACTCTATACAAAAGGCAGGCTAGCCAGGATACACAATGAGAACCTGTCTCTGAAAAAAAGAAATATATGACATGTACATAGCAAAAGGACAAAATTAGTCCATCTTTATCAGAATTACAATAAGTGAAAGTAAACTAGCCCCTCCAATTAAAAGCCAAAGATTAGTGAAACAGATTTAAAACATAACAACATGGCCAAACACTGTGTGACATGCTTGTAATTCCAGTCCTCAGGAGGCTGAGGCAAGAGGAGTCTGAAGCCAGCGTGTAATACAAAGCAAGCTCAAGCAGCCTGGGCTATCAGATTATATCTTTAAAAACAAACTATATGCTGTCTGTAAGAGATACACTTTAAATTTAAAAAAAAAGTGAAAAAAGTAAAAAGATGGAAGAAGACATTCTCTGCAAACAGTAACCAAAAGAAAAACTGGACATATCGAAGGGCTAAAATTGAGCAAAATAAGCTTTACAGCAAAAAGTGCTGTAAGGGAAAAGGAATATTATATAGTGATATAATGAGCAATCCATCAAAAATGACCATTAGGAATGGCAAAGAGCATGGTAGTAGAATTTTTCCCTAGTCCCAGCCCACTTGGAAGTCACATGTGGACCAGGGTGGCCTCACAGAGATCCACCTGCCTCTGCTTCTGGAGGGCTGAGGTTAAAGGCATGCACTACCATGCCTGGCATATCTTCTCTATTTTAAAGATTTGGATTAAGTTCTCAAATTAATCTATATGTTATTCCTTCTAGAATCATGTAGTGTCTGTAGAAACACAGAATCAATTCACTGATTCAACAGTTAGGAACTAACACACTATTTTATATACTGCCAAGAAGGTCCTGATTTATCTCATCGACTGTTTTTGGAAAACCATTCGTTTAATTGGGAAACGGATATATGAATCTCAGCCATCAACACGCTCAAGCTACAAACTGTAAGTCATGACTAATGTCTGCCATTAGTCAGCCTCATTCCTTCTGAACACAGTGAAAGGCTCTTCCCAAAGGCCATGTTTCAGTAGAAAGTTACTATCGGCAACGACCTTAAAAATTTATTGACTTTAGATTCCTTAAACATGTTGAAGCAGAGTATCAGCCAGGCTTGGTGGCACATGACTTTAGTCCAAGCACTCAGGAGGCAGAGGCAGGTGGATCTTTGTGTGATGGAGGCCAGCCTGATCTACATCATGGCAAGTTCCTGGCTAGTTGCTGGGACTACAGGGAGACCCTGTCTCAGTAAAATAAAAATTAAAAAAACCAAGGATGTGTGGTATGTGTCTAAATAAATAAGATCACTATGATCGAGTTCAAGGTTATTCTCAACTATATAGCCAGTTCCAAGCTAGCCTAGAATGCATGAGACCCTGGTCTCTAAAATAATAATAACAACAAATAAATTTCAAGCATTACACAGAGCCATAATCGCAGCACTTAGGAAGTTGAGACAGGAGGGACAAAACCTGGAGGCCATCCTGGACACATAGGGAAACCATCTCAATAAAAAATACAACACGGGTGTGAGGCTGAATATGAGGATGACTACTTTAGCCCTAACAGAAGCCTAGGAAACTACTGAGCATCAGCACTTCAATTAGCATTGTTCTAGAATTGGAGTTCTTTTTTGTTCTTTTTTTTTGTTTTTTGTTTTTGAGAAAGGTCTCCCTGTAGTCTCAACTGGCCTGGAATTCCCCATGCAGACTAGGCTGGCCTCAATCTCACATTCATCAGCCTGCTTCTGCTTCTGGAGTGCTAGGATCAAAAGTGTGAGCCACTATGCCCAGAAAGTTGGAGGTTCTTAACAGCATTCACTTTCAGGGATCCTAAGAATCCCCGGCTCTTTGCTTTAGTTTTTGTCTTACATCTTCATGTCAGTTTTTTTCCCAAGATCCTGGTATGAATCACATTTTTTTTGTTAGTATACAGAATAATGGGTTTCATTATGGTATTTTCATATATATTATATACATAAAATATGTATAATATATATCATTATGCCTGGCTCATATTCCCCTCCCCACTACCCTGCCCAGCCCCTCCTTCTCCCTTTTTGCTGGCCTCCTTCCTAACCCAGAACAATTCCCTTTCTGCTTTCATGGCATACATAAATATATGTATATATAGTTATACAGGTATATATGTCTATATATGCACATATATATTTAAATCTAGATTCTGCATAAGAGAAAACATGCAATATTTGTCTTTCTGGAGCTGGCTTAATATGATGATCTCCAGTTCCATCCCTTTTCCTACAGATAACATAATTTCACTCTTCCTTATGAACCTATTACAATTCTTAGGTTTAGTCTGGTCTGGTCTGCTCTGGTCTAGTCTGCTTTGGTCTGGTCTACTTTGGCTGGTTGGTTGGTATTTTTTTTTTTTTTTTAGACAAGGTGTCATGTAACCGAGGGTGGCCACAAAACTGCTATGTTAGCAGACAATGAACCTTGAACTTTTGATACTTTTGCTTTCACTTACCAAGTGCTACAATTTCAAGCACGCACCACATCACATGCTTTCACGTAATCCTGAGGCTCAAACTCAAGGCTTTATACATGCTAAGCAAATACTACACCAACTCATCCAAATCCTCAGCACTGGTGGTGAGGTGTGGTTAAGATAGGGGTCTGCTCTCTGTCCTGTCTTGTTCTCTGTCCTCTCCTGTTCTCTGTCCTGTCCTATTCCAGACATGATCTCTGCAACTCAGACTGGCCTGGAACCCACAGCAATCCTCCTCTATCAGTCTCCCAAGTGCAGATTACAGGGGTGTGCCACCACACCCGATTCCTATTGCATTCTTGATTAGGTTCTTTAGTGGGCTTTTCCTGCTTGATTCTGGGTGTGGCACCACCTCTTCTAAGAACGATGATGTGGCAGAATTCAGCTGTATTTAGGCAGTTTTACTCTGTAATTTCCACTGTCTCTATTCTTAATTAGAATGAGTGAGCAAAAGCATAAAACCTAACTACATATCTTTATATAGCACTATCAAGCCCCTCAGGACAACTACCTTCTAAAAGGCAGTACTGAGGGATCAGCAAAATGACTTCAGCAGGTCAAGGCACTAGCTGCTAAGTCTGATGATCTGAGTTTGATCCCTAGAACCCACAAGGGTGAAAGGAAAGAACCGACTCCAACAAGTTGTTCACTGACCACATGTGTGCTATGGCACTGTGTATCCACACATATACATAATATAAATAAAGATGTAAAAAAATTTTAAGCAGTATTGCTAACTTCTACCCAGACTGTCAATCATGTGACACTTACATAGTTTATTAAACTATAAAATGGTAAAACCATTTACTTCACCTGAAACTTCTACTTCAAATGTACTGTCATCACAGTGACCTAAAATGAGAGACATTTTTTTATGTATATGAGTGTTTTGCCTGCATATATCTAAGTGTACCACATGCGTGTCTGGTACCCATAGAGGCTAGAAGAAGGGAGACAGATGCCCTGGAACTGGAATTAAGAACAGTTGTTAGGAGCCATGTGGGTACTAGGCACTGAACCTGGGTCCTCTGAAAGAGCAGTAAGTGCTCTCAACTGCTGAGCTGCAAGAGGTTTTTTTTTTTTTAATTCAAACACAGAAGGACACACATTCTATTTCACACCTGCTCATACCTCCTCTACTAGTATGTAACTGTGGGCATATTATTTAACTTCTGTGAAGCCCAGTTTCTGTAAAACAGGAATAACAATAGCTACAACAGCATGTATCATTATTCAGTCATTATGATTAAAGGAGGTACTATATGTAATACATAATCAATGAGCAATAAATTCTAGAGCTTCTGTCATTCTATCTTCCTCTGTTTCACTGTCAACTCTAGGGAATACATGATGGAAAAGTTTAAGAGATAAGAGAAAGGATACGCTAGTTTGTTGGGGGAACAGCTTAGAGACATTGGGGTTTCTGAAAACTCTTGATGTGAATACAACCAAGTAGCAGTGTACTGCTACTTCACTTTTTCTTCTTTTTCTCAAGATGTCTCACTATGTAGCCCTAGCTGACTAGGAACTCTCTAATGTAGACCAGACTTGCCTCAAGAACAGAGACCCACCTGCCTCAGTCTTCCCAGGGCTGGGATTAAAGGAGTGTGCCACCATGCTCAAGTCCTACTTCATTTTAATTATACTTCCCAAGTTCCTAAAAGGTACATTAGATTACATGAATATGCTCACGTCATAATTAATGTCCATATTAGAAAAAACTGGCCATTTTATAATTCAGGAGGAAAAACATTTTGAAGGAACGTGCCCCTCAGACCCCCTCCCTGTCTGAAAGAGAGTGCCCCTCAGACGCCCTCCCTGTCCTCTGAGAAAGAGCTGCCCTCCACCTGACTCTGGAAATCCCCTCCATTGTTCAAACCCTTTCCTGGTACATCTGTTTATGGTTTCTATGGAAATGGTCTGGGGCAGAAGAAGAAGAATGTTCTGTGCCAGGTAAGCCAGCCAATGGCTGTATAGGTTAAGGCTCTGGAAATCAGCCCTAGATTATTCTAACCCTTTCCTGATTCTTCTGTTTATGGTTTCTATAGAAATCCCCTGCTCTGCAGTTTTTGTGCCTGAAAGCCCTGCATTTCCACAGCTCTGGATTGCAGTGTAGCTCCCGAGCTGCCTGCGTCTCTGGCCGGTTGGTCTCAATAAAGCAGTTAAGTCTCCTGAGTCTCAGTGCCCAAGTGGTCAATTCAGGGAATTCTTTGGACCCCGAACATTTTGGGGGCTCGTCCAGGATTGCCTAAAAGACGCTTGGTCTGTTTTTCTGTCTTTTTTGTTCTCCGTTTTGTGCCCGACAACATCAGATCTGGTTTCTCCCACGGTGAGTCTGTTTTGATTTCTGTTTTGGGTCTCTGGACTTCTGGGGGCTCAAGGGAGAGAAACTGGATGCAGTATTGCTCTCCGAGCCGAGGACAGGGGATGCCCTGACCCTCCATCTGAATGGTTGACCCCTTTTGCCCTCCGGGCCTTCAGTGTCAACCCTAATCGCTCTCACAGCAATTCTCCGACGTGCAGCACCTTTGTTCTGTCAGTCAAGTCTTGAACAGATCTATCGAATCTGTCTGTTTCTCGTTTGTCTTTGTTTTGGTGTAATCCTTTTCTTTTCCATCACGGGTGAATCCCCTTCATCTAAAGACACTCCCCTTGACTTAATTCTTTCTCATTTTAAGGATTTCCAGAAGGCGGCCACAATCTCTGGAGACATTGTCTATTCGGGGAAATTCCATACCCTTTGTTCTCTCAAATGGCCATCTTTGGATGGTGACTGGCCCCCTACTGGGTCTTTAGATGTTAACAAACTTTCTTCTGTTCAGGCTGTGATCTTCAGAACCCCAGGACACCCTGACCAGGTCCCCTATATTATGGCTTATTTTTACCTCTTGGACAAGCCTCCCAAATGGTTAAAACCCCATTTACCCCCTTCTCCCTCAAAGCCCTCCCTTCTGTCTCTGGGGCCCCAACGGCCTCTTCATTGGTCTCACCCACCTCCTGTCCTTCCCCCTTCAATGGAGCACCCCCTTTTAGATCCTCCCCCCAATTCTCATCCCCCATCCGCTCCCCCTCCTTCTCCTGCCTTTCTTCCATCTCCCCACTCCTCCTTCTCCAGCCACCCTCCACTCCTTATGCCTCCCCACACGTGTTCAGGTCAGCCCTATAGGCCTGAGATGACCTCTGCCATCCTTCCCCTCCATGCTATGGCCCCGCCAGATTCCTCTGGCCGCACTTTTCTTGTTTATTCTCCTTTCTCAACCAGCGATCTTTATAACTGGAAATTACAAAATCCTCCTTTCTCTGAAAAACCCCAGGCTTTAATTGGGCTCCTGGAGAATATCTTTCTTACTCACCAGCCCACCTGGGATGATGTCCAGCAACTCCTCCTCACTCTTTTTACCACTGAGGAACATACCCAGATCCTCTCAGAGGCCCAAAAATGGGTGCCATCTGAGAACAGCCGCTTCCTGGAAGATCCACAGGAGATCAAGGACATTTTTCTTTGACACCGCCCCAACTGGGACCCTAACACTCCTGCAGGTAGGTAGTCACTCAAACTCTACCGCCAGATTCTTATGGCAGGGGGGAGTCTCCAGGCTGCTGCTAAAAAGCCTATAAATTTGTCAAAAGTCAGTCAGGTTTTGCAGGGACAGACAGAGGCTCCACCAGCACAGTTCCTGGAGAGGCTTATGAAGACACACACAGGGCTTACACTCCTACTGATCCTGAGGCGTCAGAAAATCAACGAGCAATGAGCAATAAACATTGCCTTCATGACCCGGCCTGCTCCTGATATCTAGAAGAAATTGCAAAAGTTGGGAGGCTTCAAAGGTAAGAGTCTCTCTGAATTGCTTGAAATCACCCAAAAAGTCTTCAATAACCGTGAGACCCAGGAGGAATGTGAGGAACATCACAACTGAAAACTGGCACAGGCTTTGGCTCTAAGAGAGGGTGAACGTCTCCCCAAACGATATCCGCCCAGAGATCAGAATTGGGAGAGGGGACCAGGCCCTTGGGCTGGCCCCCTAAAGAGAGACCAATGTGCCTACTGTAAGGCGATGGTAAGAGATTGTCCTCAGAAATATGATGGAACTCAATAGGTACTTGAGTTAAAAGACTGAGGGGATCAGGGTTCATCTCCCCTCCCCGAGCCCCGGCTAACCCTGAAGGTCGGGGGGAGGCCTATTGACTTTCTGGTCGATACTGGCACCACCTTTTTGGTTCTGAAGAGACCCCCCCCTTGGGCCCCTGACAGGACGACAAAGTTTATTCAAGGGGTCATGGGTGGCCATACTTACCCTTGGACCACCAAAAGAACTACTGACTTGGGCACAGGGAGGGTCCAACATTCCTTCATGTTTATCCCTGACTCTCCCTACCCGCTGCTGGGCCAAGACTTGCTAAGTAAATTCTCGGTGCCTCAATCCATTTTGACAAAGATAAGGTCAATGTAGAGACCACCAGATTTGTTCTCACCCTGTGGACTGAGGACACACACTGTCTTCATGAAGGGCCCCCTCTGGACCAATTGCCATCCCTAACTGCTAAACTGATGCAGGAGATCCCGCAGGTCTGGGCCGAGGGAAAACCCCCAGGATTTGCAACCCACTGACCACCCATGATGGTCTCTCTGGAAGCCACTGCTAGCCCAGTCTGGGTATGACAATACCCGATATCCTTTGAAGCACGAGCTTCTATGTGGGTTCACCTAAAAAGACTGCGGGAATCTGGCACCTTAGTACCCTGTCAATCCCCTTGGAACACCCCCTACTCCAAGTGAAGAAACCAGGGACTAATGACTATAGACCCGTGCAGGATCTGAGAGAGGTGAATAAGAGTCATGGACATACACCCCACTTTGCCTAATCCTTACACCCTCCTGAGCTCCCTGGCCCCTGACAGGATGATTTATACCATCCTGGATTTGAAAGATGCTTTTTTCAGTATCCCCTTGGACAAGGAGAGCCAACCCATCTTTGCCTTTGAATGGCAAGATCCTGAAGAAGGGTTCAATGCCCAACTGACCTGGACAAGGCTTCCGCAAGGGTTTAAGAACTCTCCCACCATCTTATCGAGGCCTTGCATGAAGACCTCCGAGGGTTCCGAACTGCCCACCCCCAAGTTTCTCTTCTGCAACACGTAGATGATTTGCTCCTCACCACCTCTGACCACCCCTCTTGCCTAGAGGCTACAAAAGACTTGTTGAAGGAACTTCAACACTTGGGGTACAAGGTGTCAGCTAAAAAGGCACAGATCTCCCAGGAGGAGGTACAGTATCTGGGGTTTCAATTGGAAGGGGGTATGTGCAGGCTCTCCTCTGCAAGGAAAAAGGCTGTCCTGGACATCCCTATTCCCCGAAGTCAAAGACAAGTCAGAGAATTCCTGGGGTCAGCTGGATATTGTTGCCTGTGGATACCTGGTTTTGCAGAGCTGGCCAGGCCTCTATACAAGGTAACAAGGGGGGGAGGACGACCCTCAGCATTTTCCTGGGGAGAAGAACAACAGCAGGCCTTTGACAAATTAAAACAGGGCCTCACTTCTGCACCAGCCCTAGTCTTACCTGATGTCTCGAGGCCCTTCTACCTTTATGTAGATGAACAGTTTGGTGTAGCAAAGGGCATACTTGCTCAAACTTTGGGCCCCTGGAAGAGACCAGTAGCCTACCTCTCAAAAAAATTAGACTCAGTAGTGGCTGGATGGCCAGGTTGTTTGTAGATCATAGCGGTCACTGTAGTCCTAGTTAAGGACACTGATAAGCTCACCTTGGGACAACAACTGATTGTGACCACCTCCCACACTACTGAAGGGGTGCTGAGGGCACCGCCTGATCGCTGGCTCACAAATGCAAGATTAACTCATTACCAGTCTCTCCTACTAGATGTGCCCCTCCTGACATATGCAGTGACCAGTACCCTAAACCCTGCATCCCTGCTCCCTGAGACTGAGTCTGAGACAGCGGTGCACCATGATTGCTCTGAACTGCTGCAGCATGTCCAGGGAAGCCGACCTGATCTCACTGACATACCTTGGAAGAACCCTGACTTGGTGATGTACACAGACGAGAGTAGTTACATGAAAGATGGAGTCAGGTATGCAGGGGTGGCAGTAGTCACCCAGGAGGACATCCTATGGGTGGAAGCCCTACCCAAAGGAACCTCTGCACAAAAGGCCGAACTGATAGCCTTGATTCAGGCCCTAAGACTGGGAGAGGGTAAGACTGTCAACATTTACACTGACAGTAGGTATGCTTTTGCCACTGTTCATGTACATGGGCCCATCTATTGAGAAAGAGACCTCCTGACATCAGAAGGAAAGACTATTAAACACAAACAAGATATCATTGATTTGTTAAGGGTCTTTGGATGCCCAAAAGGGTAGCAGTCATTCATTGCCCAGGACATCAAAAGAACAACACACCTGAGGCCCAAGGAAACCAAAAGGCGGATCAAGTTGCCAAGGAAATAGCAGAATCCCCATTCAAACCTGCTCTCCTAGCCCTGCCAGATCCTATGTTACCTAAAAAGCCTTCATACACAGAAGAAGATGACAAATATTTCCAGACAATTCCAAATGGGCATATCTCCTCAGGATGGAGACACACTTCAGATGGCAAGGTCATCCTCCCCCGCCGCCTGGGGGAAATGCTAGTTCACCAGCTTCATGAAGGAACCCACATGGGAAAAGAAAAGATCAGGTTATTACTAACCAGATGCTTCCAGTTTCCTTCCTCAACAGCTGGGAATGAATTCATCTAGCAACTTCTTGGCAACTGTGGTTGCCATTTCCTTCTTGGTGGGAAAGGCTTCTACCCATCCTGAAAAGGTATCTACAAAAACCAGTAAATATTTATATCCAAACCGTACCAGCTTTACCTCAGTGACATCTACCTCCCAGTGGACTCCGGGGCAGTCCCTCTTTCACATTTTCCTGAGGATTTATCTTTTTTCGGGTAGGCATTAGTCATCTGGCATGCCATACATCTGGAAATTATCTGATACACAAACCGGAAAGGTTATTATAGAGGTGGCGCCTCCTAACCCTCAGATTGCTCCCCAGTTTGAAACCAACCTATGTTCCTTATGGTCGACACTGGGTTGAGAGGCCACCCGAAAGCATGAGGGATACCAAATGGGTCGTCATGGGGGAGCAATGGCAATAGAGACCTGCTACTGGATGTAGGGCCAGCACCATAGATGCAGAAAAAGCCTTAGGAACTGCCTTCTACACATGCCCGGGGAACACCAGGACTGACTGTGATGAAGGAAGCTATTACTGTGCTTACTGGGGTTGTGAGACATGGGCCCAGACATGGTATCCACTTGAATGACAAGATCCATACATTAATATTCAATTGGAAAAAAATAGGTCTTGTACGGTCCCCAAGACCTGTAACCCTCTTATCATAACCTGTTGGGAGCTGTTTGTCTATTATGTACATTGAGCTGTGGCAGGCTTGTTTACTGAGTTTGTGTTAAGCACACCAGTATCTAATCTGCCTAATCAGGAGGAATGTGTTTATATGGAGAGCCTCACAACACCTGACCTTGAGGCAATAGTGTTATATGGTGGAGCCCACAAAACAAGTATTTGACCGCCCCTTGACCCTCAGATACAGGTGGGAAAAACAGCTGTTGTAACTAATTGAGTTCTTCTGTATAAAAAGGGAGAGCTGAAATAAACCTGGGCTGCAGGCACTACTGTCAGCCCTCCCAAGTATCTTTTCTGTCTCTTGTTCTTTCTTTCAATCCTCACTCCCCCTTTCAGGTACTGTCCGTCTTGGCCGGCTAGCACCGGCAATAACCCTAAAACAATGGGATGTCTTTACTATGGATAAGAAACGGGACCCGGGCCGCACATGGGGACCGAGGGCCTATGTATCTGGCATCAACCCTGGAACCCCATTTACAATTCAAAAATTCCCAAAACCTGTACCACCTCGACCCATAGGACCTTTGGCAGAACTTAAGTCAGATTCAGCTCCCCCTCCTTTAGAAACCCCAACTAAATTGGTCCCCAGCCTGACTATGAGGACGATGCCTCTGAGGGATGAAGATTTCTCTCCCCTTATAGAGGGGGAGCCCCTTATAAATACCATGAAGACTACCTTCCGGTATTTAAATAACACAAGCTCTGAGATGACCAAAGACTGCTGGCTCTGCCTGGATCCCCGAACACCCTACTACATAGGTTTTGCCCTGACTACAAAAAGGGAGGAATTAAAAATAGTGCCCCTGAATGACACTGCTTCATATCCCTGGGAAGCTACTTTCCTTTGACTACTTCTCCCTACCTCAGGGTTTGTAATCAGTCCTATACTTTATCCAGGAACACCTGGTCTATAGGAGACACCCAACTGCTTGCTGCCCCCTGTTCCACTTGGTTTGCTTTCTCCTCTGGCCTAACCCCTTGTTTGCACCCCTAGTATTCATAGGGAGACAGGAATTTTGTGTACTGGTACATGTCATGCCCCAGGTTTATTACTATGGAGGGAATGCTAGAAGACATCATATGGGTCTCTCTTGGCCTCGAGGAGCTGCGGCAGCCTCCATTTTAGTTCCCCTCCTTGTGGGAACAGGGATAGCAGGGTCCGCCACCATAGGAACAGCAGCCTGGGTCGCCAGTAATCGAAACTTGAGAATCTTGAGCGAACAGGTTGATAAAGATATTAGGAGATTACATGCTACTGCCTCCTACTTAGAACAACAGGTACACTCACTAGCTGAAGTAGACTTACAAAACAGAAGGGGCCTTGATTTGCTTTTTCTCAAGAAAGGTGGACTCTGCATGGCTCTGGGAGAAACATGTTGTTTTTATGCCAACTACTCGGGTGTGATTAAAGATACGTGATTAAAGATACCCTGGCCCAAATCAAAATGAGTCTTTTACAATGAAAAGAACTCAGAAAAATTTCCCAAAACTGGTTTGAGTCCCTATTCTGCTGGTCACCTTGGCTTACCACCCTCATCACTGCTCTGGCCAGTTGCCTCTTAATCCTTATAGCACTGTTAACCTTTAGACCCTGTATCTTTAATGCTCTAGTCAAGTTTGTTAAACAAAGGGTCTCCGCTGTACAAATGATACTTATGAGGGCCCATTACAATTCCCTAGATGACATATATGAATCAATAGTTTGATTCAAGAAGATTTCCAAAACAAAAGTGGGGAATGAAGGAGAGTGCCCCTCAGACCCCCTCCCTGACTGAAGGAGAGTGTCCCTCAGCCCCCTCCCTGTCCTCTGAGAAAGAGCTGCCCTCCACCTGACTCTGGAAATCCCCTCCATTGTTCAAACCCTTTCCTGGTACATCTATTTATGGTGTCTATGAAAATGGTCTGGGGCAGAAGAGGAAGAATGTTCTGCCCCAGGTAAGCCAGCCAATGGCTGTATAGGTTATGGCTCTGGAAATCAGCCCTAGATTGTTCAAATCCTTTCCTGATTCTTCTGTTTATGGTTTCTATAGAAATCCCCTGCTCTGCAGTTTTTGTGCTTAAAAGCCCTGCATTTCCATGGCTCTGGGTTGCAGTGTAGCTCCCGAGCCTGCCTGCATCCCTGGCCGGTCGGTCTCAATAAAACAGTTAAGTTCTCCTGCATCTCAGTGTCCGAGTGATCAATTCTGGGAATTCTTCGGACCCCAAACAATTTAGGGAGACTATAAAAAAAATTAGGGGGCAGCAAAATGACTCAATGGGTAAAGGCATCTGGCACCAAGCCTGACAACCTGAGTTGATCTCCCAGATTATGAGAGGAAAGAACCTCTGACCTCCATACATTAGACAAACAGAGACAAATACACACACAGAAATAAATAAATAAATAAAATTTTTAAACAAGAAAATTAGAACTATGCCTGATGACATCAGTTTCTCCCAAATAAAAAGTAAAATTTATGCTGGTTGTGGTGGCGCACTCAGGAGGCAGAGGCAGGCAGATCTCTGTGAGATTGAGGTCAGCCTGATCTACACAGTGAGTTCTAGACCATCTGGGGCTGCAGGGAGACCCTGTCTACAAAAAACAACAAAAGACAAATAAATAAAATAAAATTTACATGTGCAGAGGTACTGTATACAATGTTAAGTAAGCATGACAAAATGTTGATAATTATTATGATGGTTTGTCTTGATTGCCAAATTGACAAGATTTAGAATCACATAGGAGACAAGCCTCTGGCATGAGAGGCACTACCTGAAGTGGGAAGACCCAATTTGAATGTAGTTGGCCAAATCCCATGTGCTGGGATCCAGGTCTAAATATAAAGGAGAAACTGAGCTGAGAACCAGCATTCATCTCTCTCCTTTCTGACTAAACAAACAGATGCTATGTGACCTGCTGCCTTATGCTTCTGTCTTCATGTCTTTCTGCCATGATGGACTTCACACCTTCTCAAACCATGAGCCAACAGCCTTCCCTAGCTGCTTTTGAGAAAAGTATCTAATAAAATTACTCAATATAAGTGATAGTTATTTCTATTTTTCTTCAAGTTATATTACTTTTTTTAACTGCTGGTACTAGGCATCAAATTCAAGGCCTTCTGCATGCTAGGTGAATACTCTATCACCAGCCCTTTTGTTTGTTTGCTTGCTTGCTTGCAATAGAATCTTGCTATTGAGACTGAGATTACAGTTCAAGATTATAGGCATACATCACCACAACCTGTTTCAGAATGTTTTCTTATAAAAAGTTGGGTCAATAGAAAACACAGGAATAGAACAGGAATAGAACAGAAAACAGGATCATATGCTGACATTCTCAGAGTTCTGAAAAATACACAATTTAGTTTTATCATCTAATATAAAGTAATGCCTTACCCTCTCTTCATAACCCTTTACAAGCCTTTAGCATTCTATTACCTAGATGTTCATATACCCTCCCCCACAAGGCAGGCATGCACAGAGGGAGGCATAGGGCTGCTTAGGAAAGGAATCTCCACCTGGCAGTCATAAATGCACTGTTCTCCAATACTCCACGTGAATGGACGGTTCTGGTGAGGATATTCCCAGTCTCCAACACAAAAAGCACCTGTACCCAACACAGAAACCTTTACTGGAATAATTTTTTTAAATGTCTTAAATCCAACCAGTATGGTGGATTACCCCTGTAATCACTGTACTCAAGAGGGTGAGACAGAAGGGAAGTTGAGGCAGGAGGATCTCTCAAGTCCAAGGCCAGCCTAGGCTATTAAATAGCAAGACCTCATCTCAAAAAAAAAAATTTAATTCTAATAAGTAAAATAGTGAATTCAATTACAGAAACCTAAGAAAAATGAAAAAAAATTAGAGAGAAGCAGTAAGTGGTAAATGAATTCTATACCCTAAGTGGCAAAGAGGCACTTTCACCTAAATAAAAATCAGAACAGAATCCTATTTTTAGTATCCCATCAATGCTTTAACTGTATGGGGATCAAGTCAATAATGTGCTCTTCTTAGGGAATAAACTAAAATAATATACATTGAAGACTTTTTTTTTTGTCTTTTTGAGACAGGATCTCTCTGTAGCCCCAGCTGGCCTGGAACTCGCTATGTAGACCAAGCTGGTCTCACAGAGATTTGCCTGCTTCTGCCTCTGAAGTACTGGGATTAAAGGTATGCACCACCATGACCGGCTACTTTAAAGACTTTTTAAATAGGTCAATGATTCACTTATGAAAAGGTCTTTCAACTAGTTTGTGGAACCGAAATTGGCCCCACAGAACCTATACTTTCAGCTTACTCTGGACTCCTAAATTTGAGACAAGGTCTGGTTGATTTGTTTTGGTTTGATTTGAACCTCGAAATTGCTAGGCTGACCTCAAACTAACATCAATCCTCTCCCTTCTTAATGCTAGGATTACAGGTATGCGCCACCACACCTGCTCATTTCTCCTTTCTTAAGTAATTTAGGACGCAAGACAAGAGTAGTACACTTTAACGTGAAATGGCTCATAGAAAACAAGAGTCTTGAAAATTAAGACTATGGAATTACCATTAGCAAAACAGCTAGGAGTATAAATTGTGATGTCCCTGCAGCTTCTCTAGGTGGTTTTTGTTGAGGTTTTTGTTTTGTGCTGTGTTTTGTTTTGTTGTTTTTTGTTTTGCTTTTTGAGAAAGGGTCTCACCACATATAGTGCAGGCTGAAACTCTCTATGTGGCCCAGGCTGGACTCAAACTTGCAATCTTCCTGTCTTGGCATCCCAAATTCTGGGATTACAGGCATGTGCCTGCACAGCATGTTCCCCTAAGTAGTTTTCAATAAACCATTTGACTATATGTATATGCTAGTCAGATGTTCTAAACTGAAAATAGACCTATTAGGGGCTAAAGAAATGGCTCAACAGTTAAGAGCACTGGCTGCTCTTACAGAGGACCTGGGTTCAATTCCCAGCTCCACATGGTGGCTAACAACTGTTCATAATTCCAGTTCCAGGGAATCCAATGCCCTCTTCTGACCTCCACAGGCATTGTACAACATAGGTGCACCTACCTACATGCAAGCAATATACTCATACATATAAAATAAAATAAATAAAATAAATAAATAAATAAATAGGCCTACTAAAAATAAATTTAAAATCAAGGGCTACATAAACGCCAATTAGCATGGTAATGCTATGAGAATAAGCACAGCTGGGAACCAATGCCCAAAGGATCCTCCTCTTCAATACCTAGTGGATACACAATCTCAGATGAGGTCACTATCTTAATCCTTTGAGAATACGGTAAGCCTGAACACAAACTATCAAATCCAGTTGCACCATAATAAACAAAAAGGCAGCGAACACAGAAAAAAAAATAAACATGAGACATAACTTGGCAATCAATCCTTTAATTTTTGGCCTGTAATCCCAACTTCACTGAAATTTAGATTCCAAATAACTTCCTAAAATCCATACCTCAGCATTTCAGTCCACATGGCTGAATTAAGAGTTAATACTGAAGGCTAGCCCCAGACTGGGTTGGTGTCAGCATTCTGCACAGCTGAGGAAGAAGAAACCTGCCTCTGGAAATGGATATAAAGAAGTGTTCTTCAGGAGAACCTTCTCACGGCTGCTGACAGCACTTGAATATGCACTAAGTAAAGACTAACAGTAATTTGCTGGCAACTTAAAAATCAAACTTAATCACTTAATCATTTAATAACAGCAGAGAAAAGCCTTGATCCAAATCCCAGTTCTACATTCTCTTATCTGATGAAGTGTGATCATTACCTAAGCAATGTGATACAAAACAGTGATAACACCAAAGCCAAAAGACATGGGTGAGCTCTGTTGTTACCCCTGAATCTAATCTCAAACTTAAGATTAAATCATATACCCAATGATTACAGCATGGCATATGGCACATAGCAGAGCAGCACTCAAAGTAGTTTCCTTGTCACTATCATTCTTTCCTGTTGTGCCTCTTGTTTCAATTTTATCTACTTTTGCTGTGCTTTATCCACTCTACCAAAAGCATGAACTCCAGGTCACGGTAAGATACAACAAAACATGAAAAATATGTCATGCAATATGTATTATGTGCCAAGTGCTGTACTCTAGTTTTCACAGAGTAGTTATATTATTCTGACTTCTAGCCAATAAAATCAAGGGCATGAAGTTAAATAATTGACCCAGAGTTACTTGGTTATCAGAATCACTACTATTTTTACCCGGCCATGTACCTTTCCCCAGTCACTGCTTCATCCCTGCCTTGGCCTAATCAGAAGCAGATGCACAAGTGCAAGGACTTACTTGCTAGGTTAGCAAATAGATACTAAATAGCTACTGTGACTCACTTGCTCTATGTAGTAGGTGCTAGAAACAAGGAATTCATAGCTTCCTGAGGAAATGAATGTAAAGGAATGCACAGAAAGAACAAACTGCTATAACAAATATAAAAACATGAGATGGGATCATAGGCATGTGCCACCACACCTGGCTAATACAGAAGCTCTAGTGGGAAGTAAACCAGGAAAACATTAGAGAAGAGGCATCATCTCATCTTGACCTTGAAAAAAGACTGGGATTACTCAATAAAGATAAAAGGAAAGAAGATGAAATGTGAAACAAGTGCAGGGTCCCAGCAGAAAAAAGCATTAAGTATAAAATATATGAACTTTTCTAGGAAAAACAACTAGCCCAGCATGGCCACATCAGTTCTTTTTAAACCATGGTAGAAAGGGCAAGAGTCCCTGGCACACAATTTTATAACATTTCAGATGATTCTGAGTTACAGACACATTTAGGAACACTGTGCTAAACATGGGTTACGGGTTTTAGGGATGGAATTATAGGAAGAAAAGAGTCATAGGTTAAGGTACAGCTAGGCTTTCTGTCCCCTAACGTCTTGATGTGAAAGGGGAAAGCCCATCTTCCTGTCCAGTAAGGCTCAATGTACTACCAGCACACACAAGCCCTGTCCTTGGCACTTTCCAGCAATAGGTAGTCACAGTTTGGAGAAAGCATTCCTGGGCATTCCTTCTCATCTCCACTGGCTCAACCTTCAACCAGAGTAATTTCATTTAGCCACAAGGGATCACCGATGAAAGAGGAGGAGAAAATTTACCAAGAGGGGAAAAGGTGATACTGCAAAGTATACTTCCCAGAGGGTCAAAGTTAATGCTGTACAAATACACCTTGGTGGCAAAAGTCTTTAATCTCAGCACTTAAGAAGCTGAAGGAAAAAGATCACGAGTACAAGGCTAGCCCAGGATACATAGTGAGTTAAAGACAGCTCTGGCTACATACAATGAGACCTTAACTCACAAAAACTAAAGAAATTAATAATAAATATATGAAGTACTTCTCAGGAGGGGAGGCCCAGAGTATATTAAGTTCCTAAGGGCGCTTGAGAAGTGAAACAGCAGTGAAAGGAAAGCTTCTCCTGGAAACCACCATATTAGGATCTGCAAGCCAGGGACCAGTGGACAACTGACAACCCCATCATTTTCTCTGGCTCATCCATTCCAGTAACTAACCAGGAAGCCTTGGTATACACCTGTTTCTCAATACACATAGTTTTCTGAAGAGACAAGGGAAGAACTGCATGTAAAATATCCTTTCTGCCTGCTCGCTCTCTCTCTCTCTCTCTCTCTCTCTCTCTCTCTCTCTCTTTCTCGCACACACACACACACACACACACACACACACACACACATACAGTCTTTTCTCTGGTCCTTCAAGAAAAGGAAAGAACTCTATTTTCTTAGTTCAGTGTAAGAAAAAGAAAAAGAAAATATAAGAAAAAGAAAATATAAGAGAGAACCAGCAAAATGACTCAGCAGATAAAGAAAATATAAGAAAAAGAAATATAAGAGAGAACCAGCAAAATGACTCAGCAGATAAAGGTGCTTACCTAACAACCTGAGTTCGATCCCCAAAACACAGAAAAGGTGGAAGGGAGGAACCAATTTCATAAAGTTTCCTCTGACCTCCCCAAGCAGAAAGGTGTGCGTACACACACACACACACACACACACACACACACACACACACACACACTAATAATAATAATAATAATAATAATAATAATGATGATGATTGTTAGGCAACAGTGACACACAACTTTAATCCCAGCACTTGGGAGGCAAAAGCAGGCAGATCTCAGAGTTATTTAAAGCCAGCCTGGTCTACAAAGCAAGTTCTAGGCCAAATGGGGCTACATAGCAAGACTCTGTCTCAAAAACAAAAAAAAAAGATTTTTTTTTAAAAAAGAAAATATAAGTCTCTATGTAGAAGAATACAAAAGAAAAGTTGAGGGAGCTGGAGAGATGGCTCAGCGGATAAGAACACTGACTGTTCTTGCAGAAAACCCGGGTTTGAATCCCAGCACCCACATGGCAGGTAACAATTGTCAGTAACTCCAGTTCCAGGGGATCTGACAGTCTCTTCTGTCTTCTGCAGGCATTGCACAACACGGTGCACTTACCTACATGCAGGCAATTACACGCATACACAAAAAATAAAAATAACAACAAAAACATTTTTTAAAAAAGAAAAGTTGAAATAGTCTAGAATTCATTTTGTATAAAAAGAAAGAGTCCAAGTTGGAAATGGACTGGAGAGAAAAGACTATATAAATTAAGAATCTCAGATAACCCAGGCTGGCCTAGAACTCTGTAGACAAGGACAGCCTTGAACTTCTGATCCTTCTGCCTTCACCTCCCAAGTGCTGGGATTACAGGAATAAACTACCACACTCAGATCTATTATGAGTGAATTTAAACCATGTTACATGAGATATATACCATCATGAGTAAATGCCATGTAACCCTGTCTGTGTTCTCTATCTTTGTGGCTCAGTCTTTAAAATTAAAAATAAAGTTAAGCATAGTGGATCATACCTATAATCTCAACATTCAGAGGCTGAGGCAGATTATCACCTTGCATTTGAGGCCAGCATGGGCTACACGGTAAATTCTTCCTTCATGGACTACAGTGAGACTGTTTTTTTTTTAAAAAAAAGACACAGGAACAGGGGTGAATCTCTCCTTCTATTTCAAGCACTCGGAAGGCAAAAACGTGCCAATCTCTGTGAGTTCGAGGCTAGCCTGATCTACAAAACTTATTCCAGCCCAGCCAGGGCTACACAATGCGACCCTGTCTCATAAACACAAAACACAACAAAACAGGTGCAGGACATGTGGTTTAGTTAGTTAGTAGAGTGCTGTGCCTAGCATGCATGAAACCCTAGATACAATCCCCAGCACTGACCACATAAATCAAGCATGGAGGCAATTCTTGTAACCCCAGCACTCTGACATTGAAAACGGAAGGATCAGAAGTTCTGGTATACGTAGAGTTCAAGGCCAGCCTGGGATACATGAGACCCAATCAAAACAGAACTGAAAATAAAACCCAATCAAAACAGAACTGAAAATAAAAATGTACATTATATTAAACACTTTAGTTATTTATTTGCTGAAATAATGAACTGTGTTATAGTTTATGGAAACTCAAGGCACTAAATATATTTAAACTAGCAAAGTGAGAAAAAGTAAGCTATGTGATTATTTTATACATACTTGTTCTCTCTGCCTTAAAGACTACTTTGTTTTGGGGGGGGGGTTTGTTTGTTTGGTCTTTTTGTTACAAGGTCTCCCTGTAGCCCCAGATGGCCTGGAACTTACTATATAGATAAGGCTGGCCTGGATCTCACAAAAATTGCCCTGCCTCTGCCTCCCAAATGCTGAGATTAAAGGCATGTGCCACCATGCTCAGCCTAGAGTCTACTTTGTTGTTTCATAAATATGTGATACTGAGCAATCTGAGTTCCCAAACTGTATTTTGATTAGTGATTAAAATGCCCAGTCCCGGGCTGGTGAAATGGCTCAGCTGGTAAAGATGCTTCCTCCCTAACAATTTGGGTTCAATCCAGGGAGCCCATGTGGTGGAAGGAGAGAACATCCTTCTTACAAACTGTCCTGACCTCCACACATGTGCCCCCACACATATACACACATGCACATACACAAATAAATATGAAAGAAATGTCTAGTCCCAAATATTGCCAACATACTACAGATTAGAGTTTAACATTTAACAATTTTATATACTACTTTTTTTCCCCCATTTCAATTTGGGTAAAGTAAATATGCATTGATGATAAAGAATTGTAAAACTTAGATATAATTTTTATGTGCTCTGTAAAGTTACATAAAATTAATCCACATCTTTTATGCTTGTCTTATCTAGTTGGTAAATTTGGGGTTGTAAAATGTTTGTGGTTACTTTTACTATCCTTGAAGGTGTTCTTTTCCATTTAGTTTTTCTGATTTATCGTATTTCTCTTTTTAAAGTTTTTTAAAATATTTTATTATTTTTATTTTATGTGTATGCGTGTATTGCCTGCATGTAGTTGTAAGTGCACCCGTGTCATACAATGCCCTCAGAGGACAGAAAAGACTGTCGGATCCCCTGGAAATGGAGTTACAGACAGTTGTTAGCTGCCATGTGGGTACTGGAATTTGAACCTGGGTCTTCTGCAAAAACAGTCAATGTTCCTAACTGCTGAGCCATCTCTCCAGCCCCTGATTTATTATATTTCTTAAGTATCTCCTGCGACAATTACTATGTTAGTCTCAAAAAATATGAAGACAAAATTAAAGCATAGTTTATACAAAATATCCTTGGAAGTATAATCAATCACGATCTTATATTGAAAGGTGATGTTTAAGTAACTTTTCCCTAATGTTAGATGTTTTCCTTTTTTAGGAACACAACTGTTCATAAAAATACTAGAAATATAGGAAGTGAAATTAATTGTATCCTCCTTCTTCTGTGAATGGTCAGGATTTCTCTATCAGGAGTGGAGGCAGGGATGAAACAAAATTCTTCATATGCTGATAAATAGTGAAGCTGGATGGACATTCCACTGTGGAGTTAGTCAGTCAAGAGATCTGAATTAAACAAAATACTGTTCACAAATATTTTGAGCCAGGTTAACTTTTCTAAAAAATATATAGCTTCAATTGTGGTAAATTTATTCTCTGTGAATTAACATTTAACCCAGTTTGTAGCTCAATAAACTGCTATTCAGTTCTAGATTAAATGAATAGTGAGGTGGGAAAAGAGATTATTAAAAGCCAATACAGAAATAACACTACTTGTGGGCTGAAGAGATGGCTCAGCAGTTAACAGTACTGACTGCTCTTGCGGAGGACCTGCATCCGATTCCCAGCATCCACATGACAGCTAATAGACATCCATAACTCCAGTTCCAGGGGATCCAACGCCCTCTTACCTCCATGTGCAGTGCTAGACATGCATGCACCTACCTACATGCAAGCAATACACTCATACACATTAAATAAAAATAAATAAAATATCTTTAAAAAAAGAAAGAACACAGCTGGGCATGGTGGCGCACACCTTTAATTCCCACACTCGGGAGGCAAAGGCAAGTGGATCTTGTGAGTTCAAGGCCAGCCTAGTCTACAATAGTGAGTTCCAGGCCAGCTGGAGCTACAGGGAGACCCTGTCTCAAAAAGACCTCCCCCCCAAAAAAAGAAAGATCACTACTTGTAATTAAGCATACTTTTCATTTCAAATACATAGAATACATTAAAATTTATTCTTATCTTTTCCATTATATAAATATTCCAAAAAACATGGGAAGAATGAAGAAATGAATAATATGACTCTCCCACTATGTACTTATCATCTGCCTAGGCAATAGAAGAAGGGTGAATGGAGTCTGGTTTAACATAAACGCCTATGCAACTGAGTAACAAAAGAGTTGACAGCAATATAAAATAATAATGAATTTAGTTCCAGGAATGAATTGTTCATATTCTTTGAAATGTATTATGTGTTTAGAGTTCAGAGTATCTCAAATTAAAAAAAATAGCACACAAACATTAAATATTACAAATATAAGCAAAAAAGTAAATAATTCATGAAATAACTTATTTTAAACTTTTTTCATTATAAATATGTATTTTCAAGTACCTCTGAAGAATAAAATAAACCTTTGGGGGCTGGCAGTATAACTCACAGCTCATGTTAGCATTTGCAAAGTCCTAGCTTTGGCCCCCAGCAACCAAATGTATATACACAGTTGTAGTTTAAACCCTCACATTATTATTAGTTCTATATATGTAAATATTCACTTAATTTTTATAACCATTTTATAAAATAAGCACTACCATCTCCCATTTAAATTATACACAACCAGGGAGAAAATTTATTTGACCAGGGATACGCTAATAGTTAATGAAGCCAAGATTCAAGTCCAAGCACAAGGCCTCCAGAAAGTTAAGGCATTCTGCTACTCATAAAGTATCAGAATACCTAGTGGCAGATTCATAAGTGAGAAGTTTTTTATTGGTACTGTTGGTTTTAAAAATCTTTGTGGTACTAGAGATCAAATTGCAGGCTATATACATGCTGGGTATGCAAGCATATTACTGAGTTACATCTTTAGCCCCACACAGATATATCCCCTTTTATATTATTTTTAGTAACAATGACTAATGATAACAGCAAACATTTAGGAAAAACACTGGTTACAAGATGGACACCATTTCTCACAAAAGACTCATAAGATGAAAGCTTTTATTAGCACATTTTCACATGGAGAAAGTGAGGCAAAGAAAGATAAAAAGAACTAACCCAAGATCACACCATGAATTAAATATCAGAATCAGAAACTCAATCCAAGGAAGCTAAACCCCAGAGTCTGCTTGAGTTCGTAATTATTATACTTACACTAAAATCTAGGGAATAATAATAAAACAAGATTTCCCTCACCCTCCTGTACTGAGGATCTAGAACAAGGCCTCCACCACTGAGCTACACTTTCAACCCACAAGAGGCCTTTTGAAACTACCTTTATACCAAGTGGGGATGTAGCTCATTTGGTAGTTTGCCTAGCATGTACAAAGCTGTGGGTCTGATCCCCAGCACTGCATAAACCAGGTGCAATGGCACATACCTGCAATTCCAATACCTGGAGGTAGAGGCAGGAGGATTAAAAGTTCAAGGTCATCCTCAGCTACATAGCAAGTTTAAAGCCAGCCTGGGACACATAAGACCCTATCTCTAAAAACATAATAATAATAGGGGCTGGAGAGATAGCTTAGCAGTTAAGAACACTGGCTGCTCTTGAAGAGGACCTGGGTTTGGTTCCCAGCACCCACATGGCAGCTAACAACTGTTTATAACTCCAGTTTCAGGGGATCCAACGCCCTCTTCTCCAGGCATTGCATGACACAGGTGCACTTACATACATGCAGGCAATACATTCATACACATAAAATTAAAATTAGTAAATAAAATATCTTAAATAATAATTTACTCTGAAAGAAAAAGCTTCCTTTTCATTTTGAAAAAGAATTCTAGCGACTGGAGAGATAGCTCCGTGGTTAAGAACACTGACTGTTCTTGCAGAAGACTCAGGTTCAAATCCCAGCACCCACATGGCAGCTAACAACTGTCTGTAACTCCAGTTCCAGGGGATCCGACAGCCTCTTCTGTCCTCCGTAGGCATTACATGACACAGATGCACTTACCTACATCGAGGCATAATACTCATACACTTAAAAATTAAATATTTTTTAAAAAAGAAAAAGAATTCTAAAATTCTGATAGTTTTCATGAAGACCAAACTAACTTCCCTTTCATGTGATGCTACAGAGTATTGATCAAGAAAAGAATATAAATTTATTCTAGGGCAGTTATTCTCAAAATCTAGTGCACAAGCCTACAACCTAAGGGTATCTGAAATTACACAGCAATGCACATGGTAGTTCTGGCTCCACCTCACATCTACTGAATTAGAAACCAGAGTGGAATCAGAAATGTAGATTAAAAGGCCCTACAGATGATATGAAAAAATAAAGCTTATGTGCTGGTTAGTTTTGTCAACTTGGCACAAACCTAGACATACCTGAGAAGAAGGAATCTCAATGGAGAACTTCCCACCATCAGATTCAATCATGGGACTATCTGGAGCATTTTCTTGACTGCTAACTGATGTGGGTGGGCCCATCACACTGTGGGCAGTGCTATGCCTGGGCAGGTACAAGAAAGGTAGCTGAGTAAGTCAGAGGAAGCAAATCAGCAAGCAGCATTCCTCCATGGGCTCTGCTTCAGTTCCTGCCTTGAGCTCCTGCCCGGGCAACCCCCAATCATGGACTGTGAACTGTAAGATGAAATAAACCCTTTACTCCCCAAGTGGTTTTTGGTCAGTGTTTTTTCACAGCAACAGAAAAGCAAATTAATCCAGCTTGAAACCACTTTTGAAGACAAACTCAAAATCCGGTGGCTTGCCTGGCAATGTGGCTAGTGGTAGAACACTTACTTAGCACACACAAGCTTGGATCAGCACACAGTCCGGATCTATAGCGCCATGGGTCGGGGGGGTGGGGGTCCAGGCAGTATTTCAACACCTCTTGATATCATTAGTGCCACATAAGTGAAAGCCAAAAAAGTACAGATAATGTCCCCACCTGGGAATGCAGCTTCTGATAATGGGTATGAGATAAAGATCCAGAGGAGACTCAATATCAGAAATAAAATAGCAACCCCATCTTATTATGATGCAAACAAGAATAAATAAAATTCCCAACCCAATTAGAGGAAACAGTGTCTCCAGATAATGGGAGTTATCAAAATCCTAGTACTAGGGAATCTTTCTGGAAACTGAGTAATAACAAACTTGAAATCCCAGCTGACCACAGGATGATAGAATCAGTGAGTAATGCTCAAATTGCTAGCAAAAACACAAAAAAGAAAGTGAGGATTATTCAACATACAATGGGTCTATTAACTGGATCCAAGCATTGTCATCTCAAGATAGGAAGAACATCCTTTCTAAGGCTTTGGAGTTGCTAAACTGTGAATAAACTAAACATATCCAACATGAGCCTCCAAAACATTAGACAACATTCAGTTAAAAGCTCTTTTCTCAGAGAAAAAGGGGGGAAAATGCTTAGTATTAGACTAATTAAAATGTAGAAGAAATTTTAAAAGACATGGAAGAGGGTTAATATATATATTGCATTATGTCTATAAATTCGACTTTAAAAAAAAGAGTTCTCTAGTCTGGGAATGCGACTAAGAGGCACAATGCCTATTTGGTACATGCAAGGCCTGGGTTCAATCCCTAGAACTGAAGGAAACAAAAATGACTAGTCTGCATTGCTGGGAATAGTGGTTGACATCTATAATCCTAACATTTGAGAGGCTACGACAGGAGAATTCTGGGTTTGAAGCCAGGCTGGAGAAACAGGAGTTGAAGAACAGCATGGGCAATATAAAAAGAGTTCTCATTTACCTCATTTACAGTTTTTTTGTTTTTGTTTTTGTTTTGGGGTGTGTGTGTCTGTCTGTCTGTCTGTCTGTCTGTCTCTCACTCAGGACCTGGTGCAAGGTGAGTGCTTGGCCACTGAGATATTTCCCCAGCCCTCCTTTACAGTTTTTAAGAGTTTTGTTAGGCCAGGCGTGGTGGTGCACACCTTTAATCCCAGCACTTGGGAGCCAGAGGCAGGCAGATCTTTGTGAGTTCAAGGCCAGCCTGGTCTACATAGCAAGTTACACACCAGCTGGGACTACTGGGAGACCCTGTCTCAAAAAAAAAAAAAAAATCGCTGTTGTCTGGTTGGATTTTCTTTTCTTTTAGGAAAGTCTCATGTAGTCCAGAATAGCTTTAAACTCCTGATCCTTCTGCCTCTATCTCCTATCTGCCACCATGCCTGGCTAAAGAAATGTTTATCTACAAAACAGTATCGACACCTACCCACCTGTACTTAACCCCTCTTCAAGATACTTGACTATGCCTTTTGGAAAATCGCCCACACTGTGTAAGCTATAAACAGCAGGACCCTTAGATACGGTGCAGCTGTGTATTATACAACCTGCACAACTGTTCAAAACAGCCACACTTAAAAGACTGAACCTGAAACAGGGGGTATAGCTCACTGGTAGAACACTTGTCTGGGATACTAGAAGCCCTGGGTTAAGTCCCCTTGGGTCCCCATCATACAGGATGCTATTGCTCTATTGATTTTACTTAGGAAAATCAAAGTAGTTCAAGAATATTCCTACAGATTCTCTTCAAATGCTTCTGAGGGAACTTTTTCATTTAAAAGGTCTGGTTGACTACTATTATGTCTCAGAACAAGAATACCAAAAATCTACTCAGGTACCAACAATCCAGATTTGCAATCCCTTTTCACTTTCACTGACACTTTCTGTTTATTTTGTTTTGTTTTGTTTTTCCTTTTTGTGACAGGATCTCATATAACCAAGGAAAGGATACAGAATATCTGATTCTCCTGCCTCCATCTCCAGAGTGTTGTGATCACAGGCATGTATTACCACGCCTTGTTTTATGTGGTATAGGGACTTTGTGCATATTATGTAAGCATTCTACCTTGAGCTACATACCTAGCCAGCTCCTTACTGAGATGCTTAAGAGCTATGCCAGATACCATCTCCATGCATAGTTGGCCTTAGACAATCAAAGAAATGTCAAAATCTTTCCAGTGACCTTTTAGAAAGAAATGAAAACCTTCTAGGACTCTGCCTCAATATCCTGACAAATTTCTTTCATTCTCTTATCAACAAACATTTACAACTGAAAACTGATTTTAAAGCTGGGCATGGTGGCACATGCCTTTGATCCCAGCACCAGGGAGACAGAGGCAGGCGAATCTCCTTGAGTTTGAGGTCAGCCTAGTCTCCATAGCAGAATCTAGGCCAGCTGTGTCTACAGGGAGACCCTGTCTCAAAAAGACAAAAAAAA
>NW_008360310.1:1932357-1952050 GCF_000622305.1 Nannospalax galili
GGACCCTGTCTAAAAAAAAAAAAAAAAAAAAAAAAAAGAAAGAAAGAAAGAAATGATGCAAACTGATTTTAAGCAGCAGAGGAACTAACCTTCCCGGACCTATTTTACTGCCAAGTAACAAAACCAAAATTCCTACCTAGACTTTCTGTTGCTGTGACCAAGATCAACTTGGGGAGGAAAGGGTTTATTTCACCTTACGACTTACAGTTCATCATGGAGAGAAGCCAAGAAGGAGCTCAGGACAGAAACTTAGAGGAAGGAACTGAATCACAAACCAGGGAGGAACGCTGCTTACTGGCTTGCTCAGATACTTACTTCTCTTTTACAGTCCAGGCATGCCCAGGGGTGGCACCACCCACAGTGGGCTAGGCCTGCCTACATCTCTCAACATTCAAGATATGCCTCACAGACATGTCCACAGGCCAATTCCAAAGACACAATTCTTCAACAGGGGTCCCCTCTTCCCAGGTGTGTCAAGCTGACAACTAAAGCTATCTAGCACATGAGGGTAGGAAATAAAAGTGCAAAGATGACCCTTGAGAATTTTCTTTTTCAGAATTAACGTTAATAATAAACCTGGCATACTTTAATAAACCTGGTAAGAAGGGCAGATTCTAGGCCATGTTGTTCAAAGCATGCTTTAATAATGGAGCTGATGACAGCTGAAATCTGACGGGCCACTAGAGGCTTGATTTTACAGCATAGTAACCTGCCAGAACATAACTTTTTGAAAACAGACTTTTATTTTTTCCCCAAATGATAATGCATAATTTCATTTTTTCAATTTTCCTCAGCTTAATTAAAGTATAACTGACAGATACAATCTATGGTTAACATGTTTTGATATAGGTAAACATTATGAAATGATTAAGTCAAGGTAACTATCACCTCACATACTTAGTCACTTTATTGTGGACAATATTTAAGATCCACTCTCTTTGCAATTTTCAAGTACACATTTTTCTTATTCCTTAAGAAGCTTCTATTTGGGGCTGGAGAGATGGCTCAGCAGTTGAGAGCACTAACTGCTCATGCAAAGGACCCAAGTTTGATTCCCAGCACCCACATGGTGACTAACAACCATTCGTAACACCAGTTCCAGGGGAATCTGATGCTCTCTCTGACCTCCATGGTCATTGCATGACACAGGTGCACTTACATGCAGGCAATAGACTCATACACATAAAAAAAAATGAAATTTTTTTTTAAAAAGCTTCTATTTATTTACCTTTCTGACTCTGGACTTGTACCTTTCATAATGATTTCTGCTTCTCAACAAGGAAAGCACACTGGATCCTGTCACACACACATTTAGCACAAATGAACTCTCTGCAGGCCCCACTGACCAGTTTATTTTGTTTTAGACATTCTCAAGGGCTTTAGGTCTCAGTACGAACCTCCTGCCCCCTCCAGCCTACCTATGCACACCACTTGTGGATTTCAGTGCTTAGCCAGCCTTCTTGGTATAGAGGTAAACAATCCTATTACTAGGGGTTCACAACAACCTTAGTTTTGTTAGAGGCTATACTGTAGGGAAGCCCATGATAGTACATTAAACACTGGACCATTCTAAGTGATTATAAACACTGTCCTCAGAAGAGCTACATCATTATTATCTGTAGTAGCCATACTATATAATAAATCTCTAGGATATCCGGCCTAACTGAAACTTTGCACCCTTGACCAACAAATTCTTATCCCTTCCTCCCTCTTCAGCCTCTGACAACCACTTTTCTGTCCTCTGCCTCTAGAAGTTCAGCTTTTTAAAATGATGCATATAAGTTGTATCATGCAGTATTTGTCTTTCTGTTCCAAGCTTATTTCATTTAGCATAATGTCATCCAGATTAAGCAGTGTTGTAAAAATGACAGCATTTCCTTGAGTCTGAATAGTCTTCCAACTGTGCATACACATATATGCTGGGTAAATACCACATTGTCTTTATTCATCTATCAGTTGGGTGATTTCTTCTCTTGACTATTCTGAGTAACACTACAATGAACATAGGCCTCCAGAGTTCACATTTTTTTTGGATATGTACCCAGAACTGGGATTGCTGAATCATGTGGGTTCTACCTTTAACTCTTTAAGGAATCTTCATATTGTCTTCCATAATGGCTGCACCAATTTACAATTTTTCTCTCTTTTCTCTCTCCTCCCTCTCTCTCTCTCTCTCTCTCTCTCTCTCTGTGTGTGTGTGTGTGTCCTCCCCCCCCCGCGCTCTGTCCCAGGTTGGCCCTGAACTCACTATGTAGCCAAGGATGGTCCTGAATTCACTATGAAGCCAAGGCTGCCCTTGAACTCCTGATCCTCCTGCCTCTACCTCCCGAGTTCCAGGATTAATAAGTGCACCACCACACTGGCTTCTCTTGTCTTTTTTCATATTGGCCATTTGAACAGGTAACATCTCACTGCAGTTTTCATTTCATTTCTATGATGATTATTGATGTCAAGGATTTTTTTTCATATAACTATTAAAAAGAGGTCATTTTCTGATTCACTAATCGTCACACAGAACCTATACTATAAAACTGACTTAAAGTTCAAGCAAAAATAAAGGCCTTAGAAGAATTTTCTTCCTCTAGAATAATTCGAGAAACAATTGCCAATTCCTAAATCCTTAAGAATGGTCCTTTCTGGTTGGAAAGTTGAGCCTGAGCCATTGTTTCAAAGATCATCTTTCTGGCAACACTCTCTTGAGAAGCCTGGACTCACCCTTGGGTGTGTGTATAACTGTCCTTTCCTTATAACTACCCTTTCCTCTTACTCCCCAGCCCACACGCAAAGACTCAAACCCTCTTCACAATAAACTCCAACTTCAAAAAACAAAAAAAGACAACCTGCTCATCTTCAATAAAAAATGTAGAGGGTAGAAGTTTAGGTCAGTGGTAGAAAACCTGAATGAAAGAAGCCTTGGGTTCACTCTCTAACACCAAAAAAAAAAAAAAAAAAAAAAAAAAAAAAGGAAAAGTGTAGTGATACTTTGATCTCAGCACTCAGGAAGTTAAAGGCAGGTGAATTTCTGTGAAATTGAGGCCAGCCTGGTCTATACAGCAAGTTCTAGGCCAGCTGGGGCTACAGGAAGACCCTGTGTGGAAAAAAGGAAAAAAACAAAAAAAACATAGACCAGGTATGGTGGTACATAGTTTTCTCAGGACTCTGGAAGCAGAATTAGGTGGACCTCTGTGTGTTAAGCCTGGTCTACATAGTGAGTTCTAGTGAGTTCTAGGCCAGCCAGGACTACACAGTGAGACACTGTCTAAAAAAGAAAAAAAAAAAAAAAAAGGAAAAGACAAACATGAAAAATGATATACATATAGCAAATGAGCAGATGAAAAGATGTTCAATATCATTAACAGGTAGGAAAATTAAAGTTAAAACTGCAACGAAGCCAGGTGTGATAGCACAGGCATGTAATTCCACCTCTTCGGAGACAGAGGCAGGAGGATCAGCCTCAGCTATATGAGAACCAATCTCAAAAAAAAAAAAAAAAAACTGAGTAACTGATTATTACACACACAACAGGGTGACCAAATTTTCTAAAAGTAACAATACCTAATGCTGGTAAAGATGTAGAAGAATTAGAACAAATTAGTTACACATCGAACCAGCAATTCTACTCCTAGATAAATATACCAAAAGAAATGAAAATGCATATTCATACAAAAATCTGTACATAAATATTTCTATAGATGCTTATTTATAACCAAAATCTAGAAACAACCGATACGTCTTTCAATTAAACAAATAAACATGGTATAGTTAAACCATGAAAAACTACTCAGTAATAAAAAGCAGCAAACTATTGACAAATGTAATAAATGGATGAAACTCTGTACTAAGAGGAAAAAGTCAACCCCAGGTTATATAACATATGATTTTTTAAAAAACATACAAATACACATCACACTAGTAGTTGCCAGAGTTCAAGGAGGAGATGTAGAAGAAACTGGTGGGCTGTAAGAAAGCTGCATAAGTATTCCTTGTGCTGACAGACTGCTACATCTTGACTATCAAGGTACATTTCAACACTGTGGATATGGTTTTAGGTTTTTGGGGTTTTTTGGTTTTTTGGTTTTTTTTTTTTTAGACAGGGTCTCTCTGTAGCCCTACCTGGCCTGGAACTTACTATGTAGACCAGCATGGCCTTGAACTCAGAGATCCGCCTGCCTCTGCCTCCCAAGTGCTGGGATTAAAGGCATGTGCCACCACACCTGGCAACTATAATTCTATAAGATGTCATCAATGGAAGAAACTGAATAAAGGGTACAGGAGATTCCTGTATTATTTTGTGCAACTATATGAATATTCATAATTATCTCAGAATTAAAAGGTTCAAAACCTAAAAATTTTCAGAAGCTACAAAATACATTCAATCAGATCCACATCTATTTTAAATACATTTTCTTGGGAGTGGGGAGGAATGAGACAGGGTCTCATTATATATCACAGACTGGCTTAGAAATTGCTATGCAGCCCAGGCTGGCCTCAAATTTGAGATCCCCCTGCCTCCACATTCTAAGTGCTAGGACTAAAGGTGTATACCACCACGACTGGCTGAATATGCTACCGATAACCTTTTTTTTTTTCCAGAGCGCTTCTCATCTTACCTTCCTCTTTCTTTTGCTGCTCCAACACTGAAGATCTCCACTGGCAGCTTTTCTTTATAAACATCAAGGAACTCTTTCACCCTCACCAAAACCCAACATTTGCCTAGCTCTGTTATTATATTCTTTTCAATGTGTTCCATAAATGCCTTTCCTTAAGTCAAACTCAGTACCAAAATTCAGTCAGGTCTAAAGTCTGTTATTTTTATACATTCATATTGATTGATAAGATCACATTTCATGCCAGAACCTTTAGAATTTACTGTTTATTAGCATCAAAGGAGAAAATATCATGATTCCTGCTTGCCTGCTTGGATGTTTCACCAAACAATGTGTATTTTAAAGTTCCAAATCACAGGAAGTAGCAGGGAGATAAAAACAAAAGCACAAATGTAAAGACACAATTTACAAAAAAAAAAAAAAAAGGTAAGGAAGTTTTTAAAAATACAGATGCTGAAAATAAAAAGAATGAGCCTTCACTGGGAAAATGGAAGAAGAAATTGGTGCTCTACCATATGACACCATAATGCTAAACGTATGCTTGGCACACAGTGCTTCTCAGATCTATAAAACCAATAAAATCAGGTCTATAAAATCTATTCTTCTACAGTGGTTTTTTTTTTTTTTTTTTTAACTGTGTAAAGAAGGGCAAGCAAGATATTCAGCAGGTAAAAGTGCTTGCTGTGCAGGTCTAATGACCTGAGTTCAATCCCCAGAATCCATGAAAAGGCAGAAAGAGACTGACTCCAGAAACTTGCCCTCTGACTCCACACACATGCAGCATAGCATGCACACCCACACACATCATGCTCACAGATACACAATAAGTAATGTTTTTCATGCTTTTTTAAAAATATCCACCTTTGGCAAATGGCCATTATTATTTATCTGACACACAAATGTAACATGTATTTGAAAGCATCTAAATATTAAAATGAGCCAAGCATGGTGGGGCATAATCTGAGCACTTGGGAGGAGGTGGCAGGAAGAACAGGAATTCAAGGTCAACCTAAAGTAGGTAATGAGTTACAGGGCAGCCTAAACTACATACGACCCAAAAACTCTCAAAAGGTCAAAAAGTTAGGGGCTGGAGAGATGGCTCAGTGGTTAAGAGCACTGACTGCTCTTGCAGAGGACCCGGGTTCGATTCCCAGCACTCAAATGGCGGCTTCAAACCATCCTTAACTCAAGTTCCAGGGGAATCTGAAGCCCTCTTCTGACCTCTGTGGCACTGTGCAACACGGGTGCACTCACATATATGCAGGCAATACACTCATACACATAAAATAAAAATAATAAAATTTTTTAAGTTAAATAAATAATACATATTTAGGACTGTAATTATTGGTTTTGTTTTTGCTTTTACTCAACCATCAATCTGTTACCAAACAGTTAAATGAAGAGAGATACTTCACTACATTGCAAGATGCATGTTAGTCTGAGGTTCTTCAAGACTGAACAGCATGTAGAATTTTAACAGAGTACTACTAGGCTTGTATCATTATTTAGTTGTATTGAGAGACCACTTAGTCATTTCAGTGGGTAGCATGGTTTTTACAGCTCTACAATAGAGCTATGTAAATGTATATTCCATGTTTCAGTCTATCACTCATGTATTGAGAATGAACACTGTAATTTTTTAAAGATTATAACTCTAGGATAGGGTAGGCTTCAGACATTCCAGGTAAGCAACCTCCTTAATCAGGGATACATTTTATCTTACAGTGTATCAATGATTACTTTTTTGATTGGCAAAATTTCAAATGGTAAAGGTGAACTGACTTTTTGAAACTTCAATTTTAAATTACTCCAAACAAAATTATGATGGCACTAATGGCGTTTGCACCCATGCTAGTATACACCCAAATGAGAAGAACTGTGGCCCTGTCCTTCTTACTCTCTCAATGCCTTGGTGCTCTCTCAGAAAACCAAAAGACCTCTGAAGGGGTAGAGAGATGGCTCAGTCGTTAAGAGCACTGGCTGTTCTTGCAGAGGGCCAGGGTTCGATGGTCAGCTAACAACAATCATCTATACTTCAGTTTCGGGGGATCCCATCCCTCTCTGACTCCACACTCCAGGAGTTACATACAAAAGACTTATACACACTAAAAAAAAAAAAAAAAAAAAAAAAAAAAAAAAAATAAATGTTGCTTTTAACCACATGATTTTGGAAGCAGATGTACATGCACTATTGTTTTGTTTTTTTGCTAACAACTGTCCATAACTCCAGTTCTAGGGGATCTGACAGCCTCTTCTGACCTCCAAGGACACTGCACGACACGGGTGCACTTACCTACATGCAGGCATAATATTCATACACATAAAATAAAAATATCAAATTAAAAATTAAAAAAAAAAGACCTGTACCATGGCTCAACAGGTAAAGGTGCTTGCTCCAAGCCTGAGGACCTGAATTCAATCCCTAGAACCCACAAGTTGGAAGGAGAGGAACCAACTCTCTTGAGTTGTCCTCTGACCTCCACATGAGTGAATAATAGCCTTGAAAAAAATAAACAGGAGAGTAGGAATGGCTTAAAGAGGGAGAAGCAGCAAAATGAAGGGTGACTATTAAGGGGTGTTTCTTTGGGGAATCATGAAACAGTTCTAAATTAGATTGTGATTGTTGCACAATGCTATTAATATACTAAAAGTCATTGAATTATACATATTAAAAGGGTAGAGTGAATGATTTATGAATTATATCACAATGAAGTTACTTTTTTTTTTCTTTTGGTCTCTTTGAGACCCATCTGACCTGGAACTCTATAAATAGTATGTAGTAGACCAGGCTGACCTTGAACTCACAGAGATTCTCCTGCCTCGGTCTCCTGAGTGCTGGAATTAAAGGTGTGTGCCACGAAGCCTGGCTGAAGCTACCTTTTTTTTAATATTTTATTTGTTATTTTTATTTTATATGTACAACTGTATTGCCTGCATGTATGTGAGTGCACCCATGTCGTGCAATGCCCCGGAGGTCAGAAGAGGGCTTTGGATTCCCCTAGTACTGGAGTTAAGGACGGTTCGTAGCCGCCATGTGGGTGCTGGGAATCAAACCCGGGTCCTCTGCAAGAGCAGTCAGTGCTCTTAACCACTGAGCCAACTCTCCAGCCCTGAAGCTACCTTTTTTAAGACAAGGTTTTCTGTACCCCAGGCTGGTCTTGAACTTGCTGTGTAGCCAAGGATGACCTTAACTGCCTGATCCTCCTGCCTCCACACCACCCAAGTATACGGCCCAAGTACTGGAATTACAAGGGTGATCCACTATACCCAGCTATAAAGCTACTTTTTAAATGGCAGTGTATTCCATTATTAAAGTTAGACATGTAAGGAAAAGTTTTAAATACAATTAAGCTGAAAGCCCACTGAAATAACCCAGCAAGCAAAATAAGGAAATGACTCCTATTGGTTAAATAAACCAGAGTAGATGCACAGACATGGGATTTGAAAAATGAAAACATGGAGCTATTCTTCCTAAGTGATTTAGAATCAGAAGACAATCTGGAATCAGAGGACAATCTGGCTGTGACATCTGTAATACCTCTGACCACCAGCACTGATTCAGGTGATCTGGCTAGATAGGTGGGTGTACCCTGCCTTCTTCACTGCTCTATGTGTGACCCTCCCTAGCTGCAGCTGAAGAACACAACCTCCATCAACATGGGACTTTCTTCAGTCAAGGCTATATGCGCAGCTGGGTTCCCCAGCTACAGGACAGGCCTCAGCATCTTTCAGGTCTTGTTCCAAAATTAGGGCTTGATTAACAAAATAATTATTAAGATGAAGACAAAGGAAAGAGACAGATACTTTCCCAAAAGAATTTCCTAGGCAGCAGCTTGTATATATGTGGATATGGTTGGGTCTTCCTAATTACAATGAAGAAACACATTGCCTTAATGTATATGGGAATCTACCAACATTACATACATGGTTCTAAACTAAAATAAAACTCAAGGAAAAGTCAAGCCACTGTGACTCCTCAAACAAAATGGGATAAAATTAGGAAACTAACTTCATACCATGGAGGGGAAGGCAAAAAGCTACTAATATCTATATTGTCTGTACAATAACTAGAGAGTCAGGTAGCCATGAAGTCAATTTTTTAAGAACAAAAATTTATAAATACATATATTACTCTGGCACCAATTTACTCTTATTCTCTGTTCTTAATCTTTTATTAGAAAATGTATCTTGAGAACAGCTAAGAATCTGTTGCCCTAAAAATATAGAATATCTTGAAACTTGGAAGAAATAGAAAAAGACATTCTATGAAGAGAAATAGAGGAGTTTGAACTTCACAGTTGAGGTTGGTTAGGGAAGATCTACTTTCTTCATTCAACTTGTTTAGTGATTGTGATGAAAAACAAGAGATAATGACAAGAGGAACATGCAGCATAAGGCCTGGAATCTGAATCATCAAGTCTGTGCATGCTGCTGCCTCTAAATGGGATAAGGAAAAAAGGTGAGATCATCCCATGAATATGAGCAGGGACAAGCTAGACTAAAGACAAAGGCAGTGAGTACTATTTGTGTTACAAAAGTTCAACTATTGGGACTTTGAGTGAGACAGTAAGATTTAGGGTTTTCTACCAAAGAAAACATGAAATCAGAAATCCAAATCCTTGGCTAGGAAGATGGATTAGCAGGTAAAGGCGCTTGCTGCCAAGGCTGGCAACGTGAGTTCAATCCTTACTCACATGATAGGCGAGAATCTACTCCTGCAGGTTGTCTTCTGACCTCCGCAATGCATGTACATAGACAAAAATAAAGAAATGCAAAAAATGATTTATCCAGATCCTCTAAAAACAATTCTCTATAGAGAATTAGGAAAAGCAACTAAAATTGATAGCATCATGTAGTAGGACCTGGACGGTTTTATTTTCAGTAGTAACTGTGTCCCATACGGTAAAAGACTCCTTAATTCATGTACTTCCCTTTCCAGGAAAAAAAAAAAAAAAAAAAAAAAAAAAAAAAAAAAAAAAAAAAAAAAACTCAGTGATAATAACAAAGAAAATTTCAGGAAGACTGGGAGAATGGGTAAGATATTTAAACCATAATTTGTATATTCCTAAAGTCAAGATACCAGAAAAATCAATACCAAAATTCAGTTTATACAAATATGTACTACTAGGGCTGGGGATGTAGCTCAGTTGGTAGGGTGCTGGCCTAGCAGGCACAAAGTCCTGGGTTCCATCACCAGTACTGCACTAAACTGAGCATGATGCAGTTTGCCTATAATTCTAGTACTTAAGAAGTGGAAATACTAGCATCAGAAGTTCAAGGGTATTCTCAGCTATATAGCAAATTCAAAGCAGCCCAACAACACACTCACAAAAATATACTACTTCATTGAGGGTTAACATACAAATCACAGCAAACTCAAGTGATGATACTAAATTAAAGTTATTAATTTTAAAAAGTACAGCAATTGCAAACCACAAGCAACTCAAGACATTGATGGTGCTCTAATAAGGAATTCTTCCTAAAAATTCTAGTAATCCCAACTACTCCAGTGGGAGCTTTACTAGATTTCCAATGAAATTCTGCGGCTGAATTTCTTAACACTCTCACTCTGGTAACACTTTAGTTACTTAAAATCAAATAGTTAAAGCCACTAATAGCATACGTAGGAGAATATTAGTAACTGTGGTTTGTTTGATATTTCTTTATTTACTAAAGTGATTTTCAATGTACTAACTGCATGGAGATCAGAATGCATCAGGAGAAAAAAAAAAAAAAGGAAAAATTGGTTCTAGGACACCAGGAAACTGAGGGGAAAGTACCATAACTGAGCTTGATGAATAATTCTCAACAGGAAGTATAGCAGACAGCAATGCCCATCTAAGGCAGAACAAAAGCATGGAAGAATCTAAGGGCTGGGCATTCAAGTCCGCTGAAGAGGACTTCCTGGCATGCTGCAAGACAGTGGGTTCCATCCCCTAGCACCACAAAAAAAGAGAGGACAGCAAAGTGTCTCCATGTAGAGTGCCTTAGCTGGAATCTAGGGACTCACTTTACTTCCTCTTTGACCTTGGGCAAGTTAGTTAATCTCCCTGTGCCTCAGCTGATGAATGAGACCATAACAGTACCCCACGGCAGTACTGCGTGGCGGCTTCAATAGTTATATCCATAATCGTTACACAGAATACCTTGCTCTGTAGATAACAAGTGCCAGGTAAGGAAGCTGAGGAAGGCAGAGGTTTGCTCTGACATCTCCAACCGAAAGCAGGTGTAAGAGCCCAGACAAGATGACTGGGGCGGGAGCTTAGGGCATCTCCAGGACGGTCTCAACATCCCAAGACTGCACCTCGGCAGGGTCGCCCTCCTACAGGGCTCAGGAGAGAGCATTTCCTCCAGGCCCAGGATTTCCAGGGCTCTCGGGACTGTGATGGGCAGTTCCACTGTGAACCAAACCTCCGCCTGAATCCACTGAGGGGCTGCAGAAGGGAGCCGGCTGCCATTTGGGGCAGGCTGACTGCCCCTCTCCACCACCACTCCTCAGAGCGTCTCCAGAGGAGCCTCTGCCGGCGCCAGGAGGGGAGCACACGCAAGGCAGCGCCTAGCCCAAGACCTGGCCGCCCGTGGCTGTCCCACAGCGATGACCGGACCCGTTCAGCCCGCGCCCAGCGGCACGGCCCCAGGTACCTGAGCGTGGGCCCGATGCAGGCCGTGTCGGTGCTCTCGATCTCCCGCAGGATCCGCTCGTGCTCCGACGCCGTCTCCAGGCTCTCTTCCGCCATCTTCCCCCGTTCCATCTCGGGCCCCGCCGCGCCGCCCTCCTTCAGCGCGAACCTCTCACCCACCGGAACGCTCCCTCAGCCCGGGATCGGCTACTAAGATGCCAGCACCCCGCTGTGCGACCCCGCCCTCGGATGCCGCGCCCCCTCGCGTCAGCGCGGCGACAAGCGTAGCGCGCTACCCGCTGGAAGTTGTAGTCCACTGACTGTGGTATTGTGGGGAGTTGTCACCTCATTTGCAGGTTGAATCCTTTGCAACTCTTAAGACCAGGAGAAAAATCCCTAAATTCTAAGCCCTAAAGGACACATATACAGTGACACCAGGTCAGGCAGTGATACTAAGTCTGCACATTTTTACTTAGCACCTTTTCTATAAAGTGAAAAATGTTCTACATGAGCAAATGATTTAAAAAAAAAAAACGTTGAGCTAGACATATACTGACAGCAGACAACAATCTTAAGGAGGAGCCAGAGGGTGAGCTGGAGGATCAAACTTGATGAAAGGCAAAACGTGGCTGAAAGCTGTTCAGAGAATAGAGATCTGTCTGGCTGTGAAGGGTTGCAGAGACAAGACTTGGAAACTTAACAGGTGTGAAGCACACCCAGACAAGATTTAATTTGCACTAAGTTATAAAGTAATAAGAAATGAGGCTGGAGAGAGAAAAAGAAGGAGAGGAAAGGAAGAAAGGTGGAGAAACAAAAAATGAAAGAGAGAGAGAAAAGAGAGGGGGCTGGAGAAATGGGTCTGTGGTTAAGAGCATTTGCTGCTCTTGCAAAGTACAGTATCCAACACCCACATGGCAATAACAACTGTAGAAAACTTCAGTTCCAGGAATCCAATGCCCTCTTCTAGTTTCTGCAGGCACTGCATCTACATGGCGCTCTTACACACAGGCAAAACTCTCCTACATAAAAATACAAATAAATGGATAAAAGAAGGAAACAGAATAAGGAAGAAAGGAGAGGGAGGGAGAAAGAGAAAGAACGTGGAAAGAGAGACAGAGACAAAGAATGAGGGTAGAAACATACCTTAGAAAGAAGATGTGAAGTCCTGACCACAGAGTAAACACTTGTTCTTAATTCTAGTGACCCGTTGAGACATTGCCCATTAATCAGAACCACCTAGAAACACATTCATGCTTCCTAAATACAGACTATTCTGGAAATTCTGATCCAGTCACTTACAGTTAATAAACTCCTCAGAATTCAATTTTTAAATTAGGTTTATTGATCAATGCTGGCACTTTTACTACCAAAATGAATACAAAGCTGTTGAAGATTTTTTTTAGAAAAGAAGACACAGTCAGAACTCCGACATGAGGAAATTAGAGGGCAGCAAGTGCACACGTTGACAGAGATTGAGAATTTGGGGACAAACCGTCTAGGAGATTATCAGGGTTAAACCAGTAAGCAGCATGAGACTGCATAAGAATAAAAAGGAATGGACGGATGGAAAAAGCATTGTAAACAGGGAATTGTCAGGTTTACTGAACACCAAGCACGTTGGACATGATGTCAGCTGAGAACAGCGGAGCTGTCAGTCAAAGAAGATTCAATCTGAAAATTGGAATAAATAACTTGGGCCACAACTATACTATGTTATTGCTGCTTCATTAAAAAGAAAGAGATTTGGGTGTAAAGAGATGGCTCAGCAGGTAAAAGCACTGGCTGCTCTTGCAGAGGAGCTGGGTTCAATTCCAAGCACCCACATAGTGACTAACAATCAACCTTAACTCCAGTTCCAGGGACCCAATACTGTCTTCTGGCTTCCTCTGGCATTTCATGCAGAGGACACTTACATATATACAGGCAAAACACTCAAATGAGCTAATAAAAATTCACATATGGAGCTAGAGGGATAGCTCCATGATTAAAAGCACTTATTGCTCTTCCAGAAGATCTGGGGTCATTTCCCAGTACCCATACGGTAGCTAACAACTGCCCCTAACTCCAGTTCCAAGGAATCCAAAGACCTCTTCTGGCCTCCACAGGTGTTACACGTACATGGTACACTTACATACATACAGAAAAACACTCCTAAAGTAAAAATAAATAAAATCTTTAAAAAAACACTTTCAATTTACATGTATACTTTTATTATAAAATATTACAGAGGTTAAATATTTCTGGAAAGATATGCACAAAGCTGTGAAGAGTAGTAGCACCAGAAAAATTTAAAAGCTCTGAAGTAGGAGGAAATTCACTTCATATCCCTAGTTTCCTATGTCCATTGCTTCCTCAAAAACTAGTACTTATTAAGTAGAAATGCATATTAACAATGAACATACCAGTAGTGAGGAGAACAGGTGACAAGTCTTGGTTTGTAGGAAAAGGCAAGTTGCTAAACCTGTCTGATTCTACATAATCCCTGGCTGTCCTCATTTTATCCCATTAGTCATGCTTTAAAACTTTCCCACAGATGCAGAGGGTAAGGAGAATACAGAACCTTTCCTATTTCTGAAGATCTCTTGATATCCATGTCACAGGCCCCTTTGGATCCCCAGTTTAGCATCACACTCAGCAAAAAGCTTTTCCAGCTGGACTATAAACAACCAGGTCTGTACAGTAGAGGTCAAACCTGCTTCTACCAAGGCCAGCAGAGTTTTTTGTTGTTTTTCAGAAGTACCAAACAGGCCAGAAGTCCAATATCTTGCAATAAGTATGTGAGCCCAAGCAACTGGTACAGAAAGATCCAGTAAAGATGGGCTGTCTGCACTGAGTTCTTGCATGCAATGACCACGTTATGTCCAGAAGGCAGCATTTCAAAGCACTCCTTCCCATCCTCTGGCTCTTACGTTCTTTCTATACCTTCTTCTACAATGTTTCCTGAGCTTTGGGAGGCTGTTGCTTGATAGAGATGCCCCATTTAGAACAGCACACACAGCACTTGATAGTCATTTAGATGGAGGTGGAGGCAGGAGGAACAAGAGTTATGGTAATCCTCTTCTATATAAGAGTTAGAGACCAGCCTGGACTACAAGAGACTCTGTTTCTAAATAACTAGATAGTTGATAGAAATATAAATAGGTATATAGACAAATTATATAGATGCTAGACAAATGAGACCCTGTCTCTAAATAAAGAGATAGCTGATAGACACATATACAGATACATAGACAAATTAAATAAAGAAATAGATAGACTGATAAATGAGACTGCCTCAAAATAAATAAATAGATGAGGGGCTGGAGAGATGGCTCCGCAGTTAAGAGTACTTGTGGCTCTTGCAGAGGACCAGGCTTCTGTTGCCAACACCCACATAGTAGCTAACAACTGTAAGTCCAGGTGGGAGGAATCTGACACCCTCTTCTGGCCTCTGAGATCAATACATACACATTGTGTACTTACTACATGCAGGCAAAACACTCATACACAAAAAATAAAATTAATTAATAAATCTTTTTAAATGGATTGAGAATACGTCTCAGTGGTATCACACTTACATAGTGTGGGTGAGTCCCTGTATAAGTTCCACCCCAGAAATGCAAAACAAATTAACTTTAAGGGGATAAAGCTCCATGGCAGAGCACCTGCCTAGCATGCATGAGGCCCTGGGTCTAATCTCCAGCACTGCAAAAGAGAAAAATAATAATAATTTAAAAAATACAGAACCGGAGTATACCTCAATTGGTACAGTGCTCACCAACCTAGCATGCATGATGTCATGGATTCAGTTTCCATCACCAAACAAACTGGAGCTACAACCACATGTCTCAATCTAGGAATCCAGATGTAGAGACAGGAAGATCAGGAGGTCAAGATTATCTTCCACTACCTGTGGAGTTAGAAGCCAACCTGGGCTTCAGGAAACTCTGTCTCTACATACATACACACACACATACATACATACACACATATACATACACACATATGTTGTTGAATTTATATCAATTCTTGAATTTTTCCTGGGTGTTTCGAATGCAAACGTGTCACACAAGGCATGATGGCGGATGCCTTTAATCCCAGCATTCTGGAGGCAGAGGCAGGCAGATCTCTGTGAGTTCAAGGCCAGCCTGGTCTGTATAGTGAATTCCAGGCCAGGTGGGCTACAGAGAGGTCCTGTCTCAAAAAAAAATCCTCAAATGCAAATGTGTCAAAAAAGTTTTCTTTTTCTCTCTCACTTCATGTGGAGGTTTGAATGACAATGTACACTATAGGCTCAAATATTTGAAACTTGGTCCCCATTTGGTGGCGCTGTTTTGGTTAGGAAGTGCAGCCTTGTTGAAGAAAGTATGCCATTGGGGGTGGATTTTGAGAGCTCATAGCCTTCCCCCACTTCCAATTTACTCTCTCTGCTTCCTGCCCTGCTTGAAGATGTCAGTGCCCAGCTTCCTGCTCTGGCCATCACTGTCTTGCCTCCCATTATGGATCTCCCTTTGGAATTCTAAGCCAAAATAAACTCTTCTACATGTTGCCTTGGTCATGCTGTTGTATTACACCAACACAAAATTAACTACTGTACTTCCCAAACATGTCTAATTAATAACAACCAGGCATACCCACCAGAAGACATTCTAGATCATTCCTTTCTCTCATCTCCTCCCTCTAACAGACAATCAAGTCCTGCTAATTTTCCAATCTGCTCACTCTTCTTTGTCTCCTCTGTCCCTTCTCTAGTTCAGGTCCTGGCAGCTATATCAGATCCATGATAACCAAACCATCACCTCTATTCTGGATACTGCTTTGCCAATGTTCATTCCACAGGAACAGCACCTTCATTCTGTAAGACTCCTCTCCAGAGTCACCTCTCCTCTGTGCAGTTTCTTGTATGATCTAATTTTCCCTCTAGGCTCAGCCTCCTGAGTATACCCAGAAGCTCCCGTGTGACATTTCCCAATGTCTCTCCCTCAGGACATCTCTGTCCCTTACAGTAAAGGAGCTAAGAGACCGAGTTTGGTGTCAGATTGTCTAGATTTGATCAAGTCTACCAGATGTGTGTTTTATATTCTCTCCAAGTTGCTTTGCCAAAATACCTGACAAACGGAAAATAAGGGGAGAAAGTGTTTATTGTAGCTCATAGTTCCAGGTTACCATCCCTCATGGTAGGGGGAAGGTAGGGGGAGGGATTCAAAGCATCAGGAACTTGGAGTAACTCCTCACATCACCTCTACAGTCAGAAGAGAGCAATGGATAAATGCATGCATGCTTGTGCCCAGCTTAGCTATTCATTTTATGCAGTCCAGGATTCCACACCCAGAAAATGGTCCCTCCTCAAGTGGTCTTTCCCACATCAACCTATTTAATATATCCCTTAGTCACTCTCATAGGCTAACCTGAATCTAGACACTCCCTCATAGGTATGACCAAGCTTGCCTCCTAGCTGTCCGATTAACAAGTAATACTAAGCATCACAATTCTAGTCCAATGATTGGATTGTTATTCATCTCTATGTTCACTTTCCCCTCCTATTTGGTAAAGTTGATAATACTGCCCACCTCATAGGGATAAATTGATTAGTTGCTACAAAATATTAGAGGGAAATATTGATCTTAATGATGTCATTTACTTCCTTAGCTTCAGCACATTAGCCAAGGGCTTTAAAATGACACCGTAGCTTAGAATAAATGAACTTGACACACTCTCTCTCTCTCTCTCTCTTTCTCTCTCTCTCTCTCTCTCTCTCTCTCTCCTACTTACACTCTGTTTCTTTACTGTTGTGTTTTTTAAGTCAGTGTTGAATGAAGTCCAGGCTAGTCTCAAACTCACTATGCAGTCAACCATGGCCCTTACTTACCGATTCTATTATCTCCATCTCCCAATGCTGGTATTACAGGCATGTTGAGATGGGACTATTGGGGTGTTTTTAAGAATGGCAGAGCCTTCTCAGGGAGCTGAGCCAGTAGCTCCCAGGTTCTTGTTCTTCAAATTCAAAGAATGAAATTCATGGTCCACAAAGGGTGAGTATTATTATAGATTCATAGGTGGCGGGGGGGGGAGAGAGAGAGAGAGAGAGAGAGGTTACAGAGCATATATATAGCTGAAGGGGTCCCAGGAAACAGGGTACTATCCAGCTGCTCTTCCAGGGGCTTTTTAAAGGACTTATGGCAGAAATTGAGGTGAGGAATGGGATATGCTGGTCAGACTCAATCAGGTATCCAGGTGCCCCCTCTCAGTTTCTATTCTATAGTCACGTGTTGATTTTAGGCAGGAGTGCTCATTTAGGAGAAAACCAAGGAAGAGGAACCAGAACATCTCATCAGCAAAAGCATTCTCTAAGCTGCTGCTCTGGGGGGTCCCTACTCTACCTGAACAGTTTCTGTCTCCTGTTCTCAGCAGTGTGATGCCATACCTAGCTCCAATAGATGGCTTTCTAAGGGAAGGAATATGCCTCCCTATGAGATCTAAACTTCCTGGGTGCAAGAATCAACACCCTTCCTTCTGGCTGTTCCTACATGCTGGGAGGGTTCTAAACTGGCAGGAAGTAAAGGAAAGAACATGACCTGAACCATGATGGGAAAGACAGGGCTCCTAGGGCTCCCCTGTCTTTGTTTGCTTCTCCAACATCATTGGGGATTATGAAGAGGCCTCTCTGGAGTCTGTGTGCTTTAGCTCCCCTCCGTGATGATGTCACCTGTTGCTCTGCGTGGCTGCTGAATCCCCAGCCACACTGACATCACCCCTTGGTTTCCTTGGGTGCAGTCCAAATGTCCTTGTCTGAGCTAACTTCCATCATCAGGAGTTGAAGGGTTCATTTCTTCCTATGAGTCTTCTCCCATGTGTGGGCAGCTTTTCTTCCCTGCTTCCCACCCTGACTTCTGTCCCCTTGAATAAGCTTCACAGAAGACTTTGCCTCATTAACAAACTGCTTTGAATCTCTGACACAGTTATCTAAACTGGGAAACACAGGAGATTGGGGAAAAAAAAATGTTCCCCAGTGATCTCTGTCACTGTGAAAAGGAAAAGCTGAGCAGAAGGAAATTAGGACACTTTGTCAACTTTTGCAGGACCTAACTTTCACAAGACTGTTCTTGTTCAATGCTGGAAACTTCAAAGCCATTTATATTGTCAAATGTCTGTCAATCTGGTCTAATATGTGCTCCCTTTTCTGGAATCTGCAGTGATGTATTTTTGGATATGCTTATCAGTTGGCTGAGGACTGGCAACCCCACGTACTTCAAGATGAGATTGCTCAAGGAAAGATCAGACTTAGGACTTTCAGCCCAATCCCAGGGGAGAAGGCAGAGACCTCTGATCAGATTGATCATTAGTGGGCAATGATTTAATCAAACTTACCTATGTATTGAAACTTCTGTAAAAACCAGCAGGACAGGATTTAGAAGCAGTCAGTTGCTGAACACACAGAAATTCTTACAAGGTGGCAAACACCAAGAGGACCCAAGAGCACTGTGACCTTCCCTACCATGTGAATCCATGCATCTCTTTATCTACTTTATTTTATTGCATTTGTCTGTGTGTGTGTGTGTGTGTGTGTGTGTGTGTGTGTGTGTACATGCCTGTGCCCCTGTGTGGGCCCACAGAAGCCGTATATTAATGTCAAGTGTTTTTTTAATTTTATTTATTATTTATTTATTTTATTTTATGTGTATGAGTGTATTGCCTGCATGTAGGTAAGTACACCCATGTCGTGCAATGCCCGCGGAGGTCAGAAGAGCCCATCGGATCCCCTGGAAGTGGAGTTACAGACAGTTGTTAGCTGCCACATGGGTGTTGGGATTCGAACCCAGGTCTTCTGCAAAAACAGCCAGTGTTCTTAACCACTGAGCCATCTCTCCAGCCCCTAATGTCAAGTGTTTTGAACTACCACTCTTCTTAAAAATTTTTTGAGGGGGCTGAAGAGAAGGCTTAGTGGTTAAGAGCAAATATTTTGAAAGCAAACATCATCATTCCAATGAACAGACAACTTACAAAAGTGTAAAAATTTTTATCAGCTATACATATGACAGAGATTTAGTTTCTCGAATGTGTAATAAACTGGAAAAACTAAACAAACAAACATAAAACAACTCAAAAATCGGGGAAAGGGAGGAACTAAAGAAAAAGTTATCAAATGATGAGATATTTTTACAATGGTCAAGATCTTCAGCTATCAGAGAAATGCAAATTAATACTACTTTAGATTTCATCTTGTCTGAGTCAGAATAGCTAAGATAAAAAAAATGATGACAAATTCTGGCAAGAATGTGAAGAAAGTATGCATGTATGAAATTCTAAATGATTTTTTTATTAGTCATGATAAATTGTTTAATTATATGCAGCAATACAAAGATTCTTCTAAGTAGGCACAAATAGTTTTGATTAGAAATTGTACTTACTTTTCCTTAAGTAGTATTACTTATCCTGACATAAAGTAACAATGTGGCCAGCAAGGGGCAGGGGGCATGAGATCGGAAG
>NW_008360310.1:1952530-1954336 GCF_000622305.1 Nannospalax galili
AAATTATCTCTGTATCCTTACAAAGATTTCAAGAAGTTTCTGACAAACCACAAAGAAACTATGTGGCTTTGAATGAGTAACTGAATTTCTCTGTAAGAGTATTGTATATTCAGTAAGTATTCACTAGGTAACACTCATGTGCAAATGGCATTTGTCATGGCATTTATCATGAAGTCTATAGAACTGTAAGATCCAGCTCCTGCATGAAAGGAAATGATGCAGATTTTCAATAAGTGACAGTACAGAGGATTATATAAGGGACTTACGAGTGGCATCAGAGCAACAGTTGAGGCTAAGCATGGTGCCGCACACCTTTAGTCCCAACATTTGGGAGGCAAAGACAGGCAGAGCTCTAGGAAACAGAGGCTACCCTGATTGACAGACAGAGTTCCAGACCAGCTGGGGCTAAATAGTGAGACCCTGTCTCAAAAAAGAGTCAGAAACCAACAAAAGCATTTGAGTTTGAAGACTCCAGCTGTAACAGATATATCAATGATCAGGAAGATGGGATGTACCACACTTCCTTGGTCTGTAGAAAAATTTCACTTTACAGGCATTTCTTAAAATGGTACAGTGGGTTTCAAATGTTTTCAAAGACACAAGAAAACTTTGTTCTGAATAAATCTTATTTAAAGTCCAGGTTCATAAACTAAATTAAATGGTATTGTTCAATTGAAACCAAGAGGTACCCAGAAGTATACCCACTCACCTCCTCTCCTGCCATCCCCTTCTCAGGGCATCCCAAGATAAAAGAGCACTATGATTCTGCAGAATATGTCTTAAAAACACTGCAGTACCATGTATGGACTCCCTATGTAAATATGCATGAAATTCACAAAGAATAAATTTTAAAATTGTTTTTTAAAAGCACTACAATTTGCCCTTCTCTATTCCAGCTATCCAGAGGTCTCCAACATGGCTCAAGTGGGAGTCCTGCCGACTCATAAAGAGCAGCTTCAATTACCTAAACTCTTAGAAATCCCTCCATTCTCTGAACTGATGTGCTAAGTAGCTTTAGCGCCAGACTCTACGCATATTGTTCAGCACTTTTCATCAGTTCACGTTTTTCACAGGCTAACTATGTGCCAGGCTCTGCAACTAAGCGCTTCTTTACATGAATTATCTTATACTCCTTAAAATGAATCCTCTGAGTAAAGGAACATTTGTAGGCTCATTTTACAAATGATGAAACTGGTTCAGGCAAAATTAACCATAAAGAGGACCAGGCCTGGAGCCTAAGTACACATGACAGCAAAGCCCAGGATCGTACACTACTATCTAATTCATTGCGCTATTGCCTGAAGGCTTTTATAGACTATTAAAAAGTAGGAATCCTGTTTTTTTTTTAATCCACAACAGCACTAACAGTATCATTTAGTAAATAAGTATGATTTAACTATGTTATTTATTTTTATATACTTTCTAAATTTTCCTTTTTTCACTGTGACTTTTTTTTTAATTTATTTTAATTAAAAGAAGCATTTCATTACAACAGCATTAACCTATTCAATAACATTTTTCTGAGCTAGGGTACATCTCTTTCAAAATTGGCTGTACATTTCTAGGTTTACAGATGAATTATTACGCTTATATAATCTTTTACTCATTATAAACTCTATAAGACATAAAAGATCAGTTAGTGGGGCTAGCAGGATGACTCAGCAGTAAAGATACCTGCTACCATGCCTGATGACCTGAGTTCTATCCCCAGGACCCATGTGGTAGAAGAAGAGAATCAGCTCTCACAAGTTGTCCTCTAACTCCACACGTGGGCCATGACACGGGCACATACACATACACACACAC
>NW_008360310.1:1955655-1958354 GCF_000622305.1 Nannospalax galili
GCAATTTATGACATTTATTGACTTACGTATATTGAACCATCCCTGCATCTCTGGAATAAAGCCAGCTTGATCATGGTGGACGATCCTTTTGATGTGTGTCTGTATGCAGTTTGCAAGCATTTTATTGAGAATTTTTGCATCTATGTTCATTAAGGATATGGGTCTATAGTTTTCTAAATGATTTTTTTAAGTTAAAAAAAAAAAGAATGTGTAGAACACTTACTTCTGCTGGAAATGCAGCCTCTATGGAAATCACTGGAAGTTCCCCCCCAAAACTAGAAATAGATCTACTACCAGATGATCTAGCCATATCACTCTTGGGTATGTACCCAAAAGACCTTATATCCTACTACAGAGATACTGATAAATGGATAATGAAGATGTGCTACATTTACATAATGGAATATTATTTTGCTATTAAGAAAAACAGAATTATGGAATTCACAGGTACGTGGATAGAACTAGATAGCATCATTTTGAGTGAGGTAACTCAGAAAGACAAATGTTCCATGTTCTCTCTCAAAAATGGATTCTAGCTTTGAATCTTTAGATAGGTGTGTTTCAATTGAAAAATCCATAGAGGTCAGAAAACTAGTAAGAGACCTTGGTTGGTGAAATTGAATACAGTGATATAAAGGGGGAAAGGAGAATAATGGAATAAGAAGGTTTATACAGGGTGAGGACTGCGAGGACAGGGTTGAGGAGAGAATATGGGGAGGGATAACTAACATCCAGGCCATTTGAAACAGTCATAAGGAAACTTACTACTGTAGAAGTTTCTTTATATATATATGCAATTACAAAAAGAGTTTAAATATATTTAGCCTATAACAGGGGTTCAATAGCCATACTAGATGTGACAAGATAGAAAATAAAAAGCCCAATACCAGAATTGGTCTCCTTTTGAATTTGTTCCATAGACCCTCAAACAGTACTGGTTATTACCATTGCTTTTGTTTACCTTCCAGAGCTTTACAGGAAGTCCCTACTGCTGAAGATACTACATACAGGAATCATAGAACAAATATAGAGACATCATGCTTGTACACACATCAAAGCTTCATCTTTACTGGCTAGCTTTCATAGTATTGCAAGGTGTCATGCACATGCTGGAAGAGAATGGTAATCATCAACGTTGCCCAGTTGTGAACTCTGCAAGTTCCAATAACTGGCCTCTCAATATATGCCCACTGGTGAAAGTGGCACAAATGTTATGGGAGTTACCAACCACCTTCAGAATGGGTTTAAGGCCTGCTTCACAAGATGGACCCCATACCTAGCACTGTTATCAGGGCTAAGAACTTGTGACCTCACAGGCTACCAGCCATAAAGGAGGCCATAGTTCCATTTAAAAACTTTGGGGGGCTGGAGAAGTGTCTCAGTGGTTAAGAGCACTAGCTGCTCTTGCAGAGGACATGGGTTCAATTTCTAGCACCCACATGGTGACTAACAACTGTCTGTAACTCCAGTTCCAGGAGGAATCCGATGGCTTCCTCTGACCTGCATGGGTATTGCATGACACAGGGTCACTTACACACATGCAGGCAATACACTCATACACATAAAAAATAAATAAAATGAATTTTTTATTAATTTATGGGTATAAGGGTTTTGCCTGTGTGTAAGTGCATCATGCCTGTGCATTCCCCTTGGAGACCAGAAAGGGGAACGAGTTCCTGGAACTGTAGTTTTAGACCATTGTTAGCCACCATGTGAGTGTTGGGAACTGAATCCCAGTCCTCTGCAAGAATGAGTTCTCTTAACTGCTGAGCCATTTCTCGAGCCCCACATTCACTTAATTTTTTACAGAGGGTCTCTCATTGAACCTGAATCTCATGGATTGGCTAGACTGCCTGATCAAAAAGCCTATGGGATCCTCTTATCACTGCCTCTCAGCAGTGGATTATACTTGCAAGCTGCCCTTGGCAGCTTTTTACATAGGCTCTGGAGAGCTGAACTCAGGTCCTCATGATTCAGTGATAAGCACATTACCTGCTAAGCAGTCACCCTAGCTCTCAGCTTGTTGTGTTTTTTAGATAGGATTTCATTTCTATGAAACAGTAGTGCTGACAGTCCTTGGTAATAAGTTAGTAGCTGTGTTTCCCTGAGCTCTCTCTGTGCATTATGCAAGCAAGATACTCAAACTGAGTAAAGAGGAGGGTTCAGAGCGCTGATAGGAGAGTCAGTAAGTCAGAAATGGGAGAAACAGACCGGATTTGGGGCTGACATTTGAGGATGGGGAGACTTGGGTCTGTGCCCTGGATGCATGGGACCTGACACTCACCCCAGGTCAGGGTCAGCACGGACTTGAATTAGAGGATCCAACTGGTGGTTGCTATTGCATGTTTGCCTGCTGGTGAAGGCAGATCCCACACACCTAGATTCAGAAACTCAATGTAAATGTATATTGGGGGAGATTGCATTGTATTTGGTTTTGTTTTGTAGGCTCACAAAGACTTCAACAATGGGTTGACCAAGCAGCTCAATGGGTAAAGGCATTTGCTGCCAAGAAGGAAGACCTGAGTTTGATCCTTTGGATCCAGAACAAACTTTTGAAAATTGTCCTCTGATCTCCATATGTGTCTTAATGTGCACACATGCCCCTGGGAACCATGCATGGGGGCACAAATACACACCACACATACACACACACACACACACACACACACACACACACAGAGGCCACATACACATCAATA
>NW_008360310.1:1958411-1989661 GCF_000622305.1 Nannospalax galili
TGTATGTGTTTTATGCCTACATGTATGTAAATGCACCCGTGTCATGCAATGTCTGCAGAGGTCAGAAGAGGGCATCAGATCCCCTGGAACTGGAGTAACAGGGTTGTTAGCTACCATGTGGGTGCTGGAAACCAGACCCTGGTCCTCTGCAAGAACATCCAGTGCTCTTAATCACTGATTCATCTTTCTAGCCCAGTAATAAAATTTAATAAGAGATTTCACCCCTGAGCTTTAAGCACTTTTTGTTTTCTTTTTAAAAAAAAATTTGATCTTTTTGAGACACGGTCTCCCTGTAGCCCCAACTGTCCTGGAACTTGCTATGTAGACCAGGCTGGCCTTGAACTCACAGAGATCAGCCTGCCTGTGCCTCCCAAGTGCTGGGATTAAAGGCATATGCCACCATACCCGGCTCTTTTTTTAATTTTTAAAAAATATTTTATTTACTATTTTTATTTTATGTGTATGCGTGTATTGCCTGAATGTAAGTGCATGAGTGTCGTGAAATGTCCAAGGAAGACAGAGGAGGCCTTCAGATCCCCTGGAGCAACCATTTCAGACAGTTGTTAGCTGCTATGTGGGTGCTGCAATTCGAACCTGGGTTTTCTGCAAGAACAGTGTTCTTAACTGCTGAGTCATCTCTCCAGCTCCAGCATTTTTGTTTTCAACCTGAAAGTTTAAACAGAATTTATATTTGCTAGTATGTGGGAAAAAACCAGCAACAACAAAACTGTTTGAAGGGGCCATTGTCTGCAAGCATTCCCAGGTTTGTCAATTCTGTTTAGAGGACTAATTTGGAAAACCAGACCACAGAAGAGCTCTCTGCACCACCTGGTGGCCACTTCTAGGCAACAGCCTCTAGGCCTATCCATAAGCTGTGCTGAAGACCCCTAAACATAGTGGCAAGTAATGTAAAGGGCATGTGTCCTTGCCTCTTGGGATCATATATTTATAAGAGGTGGGGAAATGTTTGATGGTACCCACTGACTGTACAGATTCTAATGTGCTGGTTCACGTCTCTTTAGACCCAGAGACAGCAGGAGCTAGACTTGTTCATTTCAACCAATTTTCTTAAGGTAACACTGAAACAGGGCCTGAGAGATGGCTCAGCAGTTAAGAGCAAATACTGTTCTTGAAGAACACCCAAGTTCTGTTCCCAGGACCAACACCTGGAGGCTCAATGTGCCACCTATACCTCAAGTTCAAGGAGATCTAATGTCCTCTTCTGGACTCGGTCGGAACCTGTACTCTCACATGCACATACCCACCATACACATTATACACATAATTTCAAATAAACTAAATATTTTTATCTTATTGATTCAGGGTCTCTTTGTAAGCCTCAGCTGGTCTAGAACTTGCTATGTAGACCAGGCTGGACTTGAATTCACAGAGATCTGCCTGCCTCTTTCTCCCAAGTGCTGGGATTAAAGGTGTGTGCCACCATGCCTGGCTATATTTTTAAAAACCTAAAATCAATCTTCTAACTAATTCTGCAATGTCTGATTGTTTTATAATCGATAAAGGAATTGAACAAGAAAAAGTTACACCTGATATCCTATTGAAAGTTGTGGGAATTCTGAGGTTCTATCAAGGCTCAGGTCTGTGAGTTGCGACCCTGCCAGTTTCCTGGATTTGCTGTTCCACTTTAATTATACAAGGTGTGTTACAGCAGAGCTAAGCTGCTGAGGCCACACCTGAGGGGCATCCTGGCCCTGTGGATACAGTTTCCTGAGTCCTGCCTGAGAGGAAAAAGCTGCAATACTGTCCAGCTCAGGAAAATATGAGAAAGATGTAGAGCTGCAGAGTAAGACAGTGGTGTCTTTTCCAGCTTTCTTCAATGACCCAAAAGGATCTGCTTATTTTCAAGAAATATAACTGCCCTGGGAAGTAGGTCTAATATTCTCCAGCAGAGGTTCCACACAGTACTGAGAATGAAGCATATTTCAGAAGAGTCAATCTTTCCACCCCAAAACTGGATCTGTGATGGAGATTTGTGCTTCTTGGGAAGAAATATCACAATCACACAAGGCTAGTTTTTAAAGTTAGAACACGTGGTCATTTTTTATTGTACTTTTTTAAAAAATCTTTTTGAGGCAGGGTCTCCCTGTAGCCCCAACTGGCCTGGAACTCCCTATGTAGACCAAGCTGGCCTTGAATTCACAGAGATCCACCCGCCTTTGCCTTCCCAGTGCTGGGATTAAAGGCATGAGCCACCACGTCTGGCACTATTTTATTGTATTTTTAAAAGATTTGTTTATTTTGGGGGGCTGGAGAGATGGCTCAGCAGTTAAGAACACTGACTGTTCTTGCAGAAGACTGGGGTTTGAATCCCAGCACCCACATGGAAGCTAACAACTGTCTGTAACTCCAGTTCCAGGGGATCAAATGGCCTCTTCTGTCCTCCGCAGGCATTGCACGACACCAGTGCACTTACTTACATGCAGGCAATACATGCATACATGTAAAATAAAAATAATAAAATATTTTTTAAAAGATTTGTTTATTTTTTATTTTATATATGAGTATTTACATGTATGTATGTTCATGTACCATACGCCTGCTTCATGGGTGTGGAGATGAGAAGAGTGCATTAGATCCCATGCATCTTGGAATATACCTGGTTGCGAACCACCATGTTATTGCTGGGTACTGAACCCTGTTCTTCTGCAAGAGCAAAAAGTGCCTTTACCCCTTGTCATTTCTCCACCCCTAAGTTTGATCTTTGCGAAGAGATTGAATGACTTCTTTCATTCCTTTTCTTGACCATGTGGGGACAGAGAACACTGCACCTTGTGACAGCAGGCAAGCAGTCCTCTCATTACACCCTGAATCTGTTGGGGACCTCAATCTTGACTTGTCAATCTCCAGAAGAATAAGTAATAAATTTCAGTTTTCTACAAATTATCAAAACTAAGGCATTTTATGGAGATCAGGAAGGGGAACAAGATCCCTGCATATGGCTCTATCACACATCTAGGACAAGGACAATTTGTTGACTAAAGAATTATGGTTGATAGTTTTTTTTTTCTTGATCATTTTGACCATATCAACCCACTGTCCTCTGAGAACTTGGGTTCCAAATGAGAATTCTCATGGAGGTCTAATGGAGATCATGTCATGAATGACATTTTCTTCCTCTCAAATTGAAAATGTAAGTCACATTCCCTTAATGTGTCTGGGAAACAGGGCATTTTGTCACAGTATTCCAACATCTGTAAGGGATCACCATCTATTTCCTTATCAACTGAACAGGAATTGAATATTTTCGATGTGGACATGATGAGTTCTATAAACCAAACATTATTTTAAAAGTTTGGGGTACAATTGAAAAGTGGAGCACCAAATCCACCCACTAACTTGTGACTATCAGTGTCATAACCCATTGAAGGGTGATGCTCTGGAGCCTGCTGTTCTTTTTACTTTTCCATTATTATTAAAGTGGAAGAGGTCATTGATATGATTTGGATCTCAGTGCCCACAAAGAACCAATTATGTGTTTGAGCATGGGTCCCCAGCAGGTGCCACTGTTGTAGGATTTTGTGGCCCCTTGTGAGGTGAGGCTAGAAGGAAGAAGCGAGTCTCAGTGGGACAAAGGGGAATGCCAACTCAGCATACCAGCTTCCTCAGGTCCCTACTGAGCAGGGACCAGCCTCTCCCACCACTATGCCTTCTCCATCCTTATGAATAGAAAATGAGGAAAACCAGTGTGGCTTAAACCCAGCCCTCATTAGTCCATTTCTTGCTCCAACAAGACAATGAGGGATTGTCACCTGCCCATATACTGCACTGGTGAAGACAGGTTTCTGTCCTTATAGTGCAGAAATTGTTCATTGGTGGGAGAACTGTTGGATTTCCACACCAATGAGCTATGAACTTGGAACTTTTCTGAGCTATTAGACCTCCAAATAGTTTTTTCAGTTTGTTGGTTCTGGTTTTGTGTATTATATATGTGCTTATTAATTATTAGTTTCAGGCATAATGTGTTTATTTTAATTTTTAAAATTTATTTTTATTTTTATGTGTATGAGTGTTTTGCCTATGTGAATTTAAGGGTACCACATGCATTCAATGTCTGTGCAAACCAGAAGAGGGCATCAAATCACCTGGAACTGGAGTTGAGGATTGTTAGCTCCTTTGTGGTTATTGGAAACTAATCCTAGTTCATCTGCATGACATTACTCATAACTGCTAAACGATCTCTCTGGAATCCCTTCTAAAAAAATTAATTAACTGCAATTTTTTTACTCTTTATATTTCTGTCATTTGTTACTTTGGTTAATTTGTTTTGTGCTATTATAAAAATGTTTCTTAGTATGTAATAACCATACAAAATAAGAACTTCATAGTGACATTTGCATACCTGTGGGAACACTCTGTTTGGAACCCCCTCCAAGTTCCTAATAGTCCCATTTCCTTGAGTCAACCCTATTTTCACAAGGAGTCATAATATGCAAAAATCCTGTTCAGGGGACCAATAGGCCCTTTGGGATTGTGTCTTAAGAAAGGCATTGGTGTGCCTGTTCTTGAACAGAAAGCATCCTCCTAGATGGTAAGTAATCTCATGATATTCCTGACAGTTCAGAAATCTATGTTTCCATACAGGACCAAAGATGCATCTCAGATCCCATTTTTTATTGAAAATTGGGGAACAATGCAACTGAAAAGAATTAAAGAACAAAATAAATATTAATCTCTCACAATGGCCATCTCTGCAAGGGAGAAACCACCTTCTATGGGGCACGCTGGACACCAGGTGTGGGGTGTGCAGGTATCTGCTCCTGAGCTGCTTCCCTGCGTCTTCCGTGGCTCTCTGCTGCTGAGGCTTTGCTCAGCCGTGTCCCGCCCTGATTTCACCCGTGTACTTTCCTCAATATGCGAGTTCCACCGGCTGCTGGACCACGCGGGAAAGTACGGGGCGGCTGAAGCTAGGGCTCCGTGAGTCGATGACGGAGGAATGCTGCCCCCCCGGGGAGACTAGATTGCAGGCAGGAGACACAGACTCAGTCCAGTCAGATTCAGTGCTACAGCTCTTTATTCCAAGTCTCAGTGACCCAGTTCCTGCTCTAGCTCCAGCTCCGCTTCTAGCTCCAAATTATTGAGAGAAGACTAGGATATTTTTATACTGTACGGGCAGTGGTAAAAGCTTTAGCTGATAGGCACTTTGCGAGATACCCTATTTACGTATAGAAGTGGGCTCCTGCCATGCTGCCAGACAACCTGAAAAATCACACAGGAAAGCATGGCATTTCCAGAGCCAGAGGCCATGTTTATGTGGCTGCTACTTCACAAAGGAGTCAGGAAAAATGCCGGGAAGACGCCCTGCTGTGAAAGGAGTCTCTGCATATGGCTCCAAGCTTGTGAGCTATCCGGACATGAAGAAACTTCTACTTTACACAACAAAGGGTCCCCAAAAACCTTCCCCTGCTAGGCCTCAGTAGGCCTGCTACTTATTTACCTTCTTCCATCTGTCACTGTCCTTTCATGTCCTATTTTCAAGGGCAGTTACAAACCTCTCTTATTCCTTCAAGTTAGTGTGTTATCAGGGGGCACAGCAGGTGGGGCTGATAATGATACTGAAGCAAAAGCTCAAACCTGTGCCCTCGGCTCTGCTGACCAAAGAAGTCAAAGAACATGTCAAGGAACAAACACTACCAAGTACTGGAATCATCCTTCCACTGCTCCATAGACTCTGAGACCTCTCTCTGAGGAACATGGGGAGAACTTTTCATTGACAAGGTAAGTATTTAGCCTGATTTCCCAAGCCTATATTTGAATAGATTTCTCTCCTCTTACAACCTGTCTTCTTTGTTTTGAGAGAGGCAGTGGGTAGCAGAAACTTCAGGACCCAGGACACTTAGAGTCCTACAATATCCTTCTTGGTTTTGCAAGGTGTTAGTTATGAAGGCGTGCCCATCCTCAGTCACCTTCAAACCTCTAGTATCTGATAAGGGAGGAACCTGACAAGGTCGGGGAGGGGAGCCTGCCATCCTGATCCATTGCTGGAGCACAAGCTACTCTCCTTCCATTGTGCCATTGTTGGCTTCCTAGAATTGCTAGCCTGTGCTGAACTGTGGCAATGTGTAGGAATGTTTGTCTCCAGGTGGTATGGAAGCTTTTAACAAAGAATATCCTTCCAGACCTCTTGTGCTGGGCTGCAGCCACTGGACCAGACCGACCTACTCAGGTTGAGAATGAAGATCTTCTGAGGGAATTGGATCAGTTTGGAAGGATGAATCAGGCTGACATTATGTTCCCTTGGGAATCAACCATGTTGCTCCCCTGCCCTCAATTCATTGGAATATAGAGACTCTAAAAGTTAAGACTCTCTCTCTCTCTTTTCCTCTATCTTCCTCCCTTTCTTTCTCCTTTTTTCTCTCTCCCTCTCCCTCTCTGTCTAACTTACACACACACATAGAAACACACATACAATTATCCATACAATATCTATCTAGATGTTATCAACCTTGCCCCTTCTAACACTTTACTCCTCACTGATTTTCTCTAAATTTCATGCTCACGTCCAGTTCTTCTGATTGTTTGGTTTTGGCCAAAGCACATGACTCTTATACTCCTAGGGATGCTGTAGTTGTCTGCTCTCACTACAAGGTGCCCATTTCCCTCCTGTGTTTAAACAGGTTTTCTGTATATCGTACAGGCTGGGCTGGAACTCTTGATCCTACTGCCTCAGCTACTGAGTGCAGGGAATGCAGCTAGGTACCCAGGATTAGCATGTTTTTTAAACTCGCTATGTAGCTGAGGATGATCTTGAACTTTTAAGTCTTCTGCCTCCACCTCTCACAACTGTAATTACAGGTACTACACACTAAGCCTTTCTTATGTGGTCCAGAGGCCAAAACCCAGGGCTTCCTGAATGCTGGACAAGAGCTCTTCCAACTGAGTTATATGTGCAGACTTATTACAATTTTTTTTTGACACAGGGTCTCATAGAGCTCAGTCTACAGTGGACTTATTGTGCAGCAGTGGAAGACCTTCAATTCCTGATCAGCCCACTTCTGCTCTCCGTGGTCCTGATTTAGATAGCCACCAGCACCACTGATCATGTCTATATATATGTATATACCTGTCTAGATAAACTTTTTTTCCTCCATTGAGAGACTTTTAAGCACCACACACACAAGAGCTGAAGCCAGACCTTCCTCATCTTCCTAAAGCAGGTGAGCAGTAAACGGGGTTGGAGTGATGGAGAAAGGACACTGCCTCCCACTTTACCCTATCTCCAGGAATATAAGCAGGGGTTACCAGGACTGTCACCTGTGCAGCTAGGTAGGGGTGAAAAACGTTCTTCGTGCAGTCCTCAAGTCTGCTTCGTCTGACCTCAATGCAACACTTGAAAAAGAAGAGAGGACACAAGGCATAGGAAGCCAGTGCCCAGACCAGGGAGCTGATGGGATCTGAAGGAGTCTGAGCCTCATCTACAGTTAGGGTTTTCTTCACTCACTCTTTGGGCAGTCTCCCACCTCTCAAAGTTAGCCAGTTCTAGGGAGTTCCTGGATATTTCTTTATAGTAGATGTCAGAGTCTGGATAGTAGTGTATGCCTGTCATCCTGGGACTTAGAACACTTAGGGAGGAGGATAGTCACAAGAGCAAGGCCAGCCTGGGCTACATAGTGAGTTCCAGTTTAGCTTGGGTGTTAGAGTGAGACTCTGTCTCTCAAAAACAAAAGCAAAACAGCAGAGCTAGGCTTAGCACTCAGTTGTGTGTAGTATGCCTGGGTCCCTTGGCATTTCCCAAGCATGAAATATAATAGGTGTGGGGTACATGCCTGTCAGGCTCACAATAGGTGGTGAAGACAAGAGGGTCAGGCATTCAAGGCTAGACTATGCTACAGGACACTCTTTGTTAAACACAACCATCCACCAAAAACTTTAATGCTAAAATTAGAGAAAGCATATAACTCAGAAAAACCTTGTATTTCACATGAATCAGAATCAACTGTGAGAAATAAAGAGGGGATCTGGTTACTCTGTGGTTCATGGCTGGACTAGGTCTCCCAGCATGCATAGCAGTGGGGAGAGTGCCTTGCTGATCCTGTGGAAGGTAGAGGGGAGGAAGGAATTGGAGAGCAAGGAGCCCCACTCCCACCCCAACCCACCTGTGCCAATTCAGATGTGGTAGGAGGCTGCTGGCTTTTCATCAATCAGAAACTATATACCAGTGCTTCCCTCTTGTGGCAGTTCTACAACTCTGTGTCTAATGTGCTGGTTTTTCTGGGTCTTCTGCCTCAATTCAAGGGGGGAGGTTTGTTTTGTTTTGTTTTTTGTTTTCTGTGTCTTTGTTTGCTTGCTTGCTTGTAGACAGGGTCTCATGATATAGCCCTAGCTGGCCTGGAACTCACTATGTACACCAAACTAGCCTCATACTCACAGAGATCTTCCTGCCTCTGATCTGACTCCCAAGTTCTATTTTTGTTTGTTATTGATACAGGGTTTTTATATGTTGGAAAGTTCTGTCCTGGATATCATTATGTAACGAAGGATGGCCTCACATTCACAACAATCTCCTGCCTCACCTTCCAGAGCCTTAGGATCACAAGCTTGCACCACTTCACCCATCTAACTTGGTTTTGTCCTTTCTTCTGACTTCCTCCCTCCCTCCTTTCCTCCCTCCCTCCCTCTCTCCCTCCTTCCCTTCCTTCCTTCCTTCTTCTCCCATACATACAAAGAAGAAATGAACAAAATATCCTTTAAAGCTGACCTACAAAGGAGCTGTCACAGAAAGAGGTGGTGTAGAAATGCTCTGCTGTGCATGGTGCAGCTATCCTTATTAGGAGATGACAGGCACATCCAGAAGATGTGTTCTTTAGCAAGATCAAATACAATAATCACATCACTCTTTCAAGGTAGGAACTTCAGAAATGGAAGGCAGCAACAGACCTATAGAGAAAACCTTCAGATAAAACCTTGCCAGGGGATGGCAAGATGGCTCAGAGGGCATGGTGGCTGCCACCAACTCTGATGACCTGAGTGTGATCCCCAGGTACCACAAAAATTGAAGGAGAAGACAAACTCAAACATGCCATACCATTCAATCCTGTGTGCAAGTAGAGAGAGAGAGAGAGAGAGAGAGAGAGAGAGAGAGAGAGAAAATAAACAATGTAATTTTAAAAATTATTAAAGCAAACTTCTCATTGGTTAAGAACTAAATGAGGAGAGTGAGTCTTAATAGAAAAATCAGATAAATGTACCAAGAGGGTCTTACACAGTGACACCTCTGCTAGGAATTCAAATTTCATGGTAAGGAGATCAAAAGACCTCTTGCAGAATCTTGTTTTTAAAAGATAGTATGGCCAGGTGCAGTGGCACACAAGTATAACCAACCTTGGGGGAAGGAAGCTGAAGGATAATGAGATCAAGACCAGGCCAGGTTTCAAGAGATGCTCTCTTAAAGCAAAGCAAAACAAAACAAAACAAAGCCTCTGAGTGACTGGACAGAGGGCTCAGTGGTGAAGAGCACTAGTTGCTTTTACAGAGAACCAGGGTTTGATGACCAGCACACACATGGCAGCTAACAACCATCTGTAACTCCAGTTCCAGGGGATCCCATGCCCTCCTCTGACCTCCACATGCAAGGCACACAGAAACACATTTCCATACACCCACAAAAGAGTCATAAAAATAAAAATAATAAAATTGAAAAGAAAAGACCTCTAAGATTGCTCAGCAAGTAAAGGTACTTTCTCAAAGTCTGACAGCCTGAATTCAATCCCCAGAACCCACATGGTGGAAGAAGAGAACCAACTCTAATGAGTTACCCTCTGATTTCCACATGAGTGGATAGCCTTGAATAGAAAACTTAAGAGGAGAGCAGTAATGGCCTAGACAGGGAGGGGAAGCAAAATGAAAAGGGACTATTACAGGGTATGTGTTTCTTTGGGGAATCACATGCATTTCTAAATTAAACTGTGGTGATTGCTGCAAAACTCTATGAATATATGAAAAGAAATTAAACTATACATTTAAATGAGTAGATTAAATTATATGTGAATTATGTCTCTTTAAAGACAGTATCTCATATACCACAGCTTGGTCTTGAACTTGCTATTTACCAAATGATGTCCTGAAGCTCCTATCCTCCTACCTCTACCACACAAGTGCTGGAATACAGGCATGAGCCAGCACACCAGGCTATAAAGCTACTTTATAAATGGCAGTTTATTTTACTATTAGAGTTAAAAGTTTAAATATTCTATTTATTATTTTTATTTTGTGTGTATGACTGTATTGCCTGCATGTATGTAAGTGCATCCATGTTATGCAATACCCACAGAGGTCAGAAAAGGCCATCAAATTTCCCTGGAACTGTAGTTACAAAAGACTGTCAGCTGCCATGGGTGCTGAGAACCGAACCATAACTTAACATTAATAGAATAATTAAGATGAAGACAAAGGAAAGAGATGGATGCTTTCCCAAAACAATTTCCTAGGCAACAGCTTCTCTATGTGTGGATATGGTTGGGCCTTCCTAATTACAATGAAGAAGAGACACATTGCCTTAAGATAAATGAGAATTACCAACACAACAGATATGGTTCCAGACTAAAATAAGATTCAAGGAAAAGTCAAGCCACAGTGACTCCTCAAATAAAATGGGATAAAATTAGATGAATAACTTCATGTTGTGGAGGGGGTGGCAAAAGCAAGTAATGCTATGCAGAAAATAACTAGAGAAGGAGTCAAGTCAGGCCATGTAGCCAAATTTTTTAAATAAATACATATATTACTCTGTCACATATTTACTGTTATTATTTTATTGTACTCTTTTATTGGGAAGCTTATCTTGAGAACAACTAAGAATCTGGTGCCTTAAAAAACAGAATTCTTTGAATCCTAAAATAAATAGAAAAAGACATACTATGAAGAGGATTAGAGTTTGACCATCATAGGTGAGGATGTTAAAGACAGAGTCTACTTCCTTCATTCAACCTGCTTAGTGACTGTGAGGAGAAACAGGAGACAATGACAATAGAGGAGCATGCAGGGTAAGGACTGGAACCTGAATCATCAACCCTGTGTATCTGCTGACTCTAAGTAGGATAAGGAAAAAAGGTGATATCATCCCCTATGAATATGTGCAGGGACAAACTAGTCTAAAGACCAAGGCAGTGAGTACCATTTGTGTTACAAATGTTCAAGTGCTGGGACTTGGAGTAAGACAGAAAGATCTAGGGTTTTCTCCCAAACAAAAGATGAGATAAAAAATACTAATCCTCAGGCCAGGAAGATGCCTCAGCTGGTAATAGCACTTGCTGCCAAACCTGGTGACCCAAGTTCCATTCTTGCTACTCACATGATAGGAGAGAACCTACATGCAACTGTCCTCTGATCTCAGCAATTCATTGTAGCATGCACATATATAAAAATAAATAAATGGAAAAAATTTTATTAGATACCCTCTAATAGCAATACAGAGATAAAAGGCAAATAAAATTGATAGCATCATTCAGTGGATCCTGGACTTTTTTATTTTTATTATTAACTGTGTTACTAATAAGATAAAAGACTCCTTAATTCATGTACTCCCACTTCCACAGGAAGAAAAAATAACTCAGTGGTGCTAATAAAGAAAATTTCAGGAATAATGTGAAACATTATTATTTAAAACATGATTCATGTACTCCTAATGTCAATACACAAGAAAATAAATGACAAAAATTCAGTTTATACAAATATGTACTACTGGGGCTGGGATGTAGCTCAATCGCTAGCCTAGCAGGCATGATGCCCTGGGTTCCATCCCCAGCACTGCACAAAACTGAGCAATGTGGTATTTTCCTGTAATCCCAACACTTAAGAAACAGAGATACTAGCATCAGAAGTTCAAGGGTATTCTGAGTTACATAACAAATTTGAAGACAGCTCAACAATACACACACACACACACACACACACACACACACACACACACAAATGACTACTGTTTCATTGAAGGTTAATATACAAATCATAGTAATCTTCATTGGTGCAGCCACTCTAGCTACACAGTAGCTACTGAAAACCAAATAGTGATAGCCATTGATAACTCACAGAGGAGAATATTAGTAAATAGCTCTGGTTTTATTTTCTTTCTCTCTTAGAATTTTTTAATTGAATTTTTGCAAATTTTATGCAATACATCTTGATCTTATTTAGACCCCCTCCCCTATCTATACCACTCAATAGGCCACACACACACACTGAATTTCATGCATTCCGGAATATATTAAGGCATATCAAGTCAAGTTTGTGTTTCTACATGTCCATTAGTGTGAGTTCATCCACTCAACCTGGTTGACTTATCTAGCGTCACTCCCTTAAAGAAGAAAAACTCTCCCTCGCCCAGCAGTGATCAGCTTCCAATAATTCCTCAGGTAAGGTTAGGACCTCTTGCCCATTTCCCAAATTCTATGCTGGGTTTTTGTCTGGTTTGAGTTTGCATGGGTCTTGTGCATGCTGTCACCATTGCTGTAAGTTCATATGCGCAAATTCCCAGCTATCTGGAAAATTATGTTTCTTTGTGGTCATCCTTCACCTCTGGCTTTTATAGTCTTTCTGACCTATCTTCTGCAATGATCCCTGAGCTGTGGGTGGCAGAGGTTAGTAAGAGGTGTCCTACTCTGTGATCTCTAATTCTCTGAACTTTGGCCAGTTGTGACTTTCCAGGTTAATCACCATCTGTTGCATGAGGAAGCTTCGCTGCCCCCTTTTCCACTGTTTCCTGAACCTTAGGTGTAGGGTTTGCATTGTATATGTATAACTTTGGGATGGGTATTTTAAAAACACTTATTCTTTACACTGAGCAGTTGTAGAACTCTGTAGTAAGTTTCCATCTGTTGACAAAGAAGCTTTTTTGATGAGTGGTGAGAGGTACACTTGTATCTAAGGATTTTGAGCTAAGATCCACAAATGAGAGAGAACATTTCTCTCTTGTTTTTCTGAGTCTGTGTTACTTCAGTTAGCATACCAACTTCTCATTCCACCCATTTACTTGCAAATTTCATTATTCTGTCTATTTTTATCACTGAGTAGAACTCCACTGTGTAAATGCACCACCTTTTCGTTATTCGTTCAACAGTTTAGGGATATTTAGTTTGCTTCCATTCTTTAGAAAAAGAGCAGCAATAAATGTGAATGTGCAGCTATCTCTGCAGTAAGATGGGCCCTTTGGGTATATGCCAAGGAGTGGTATAACCGGATCATATGATAGACTTACTTTTAGTTTTATGAGTTCTCCACACTGATTTCTATAGTAATTACACCAGTTTGCAATCCCACAAGCAGTGAAAGAGTGTCCCCCTTTCCCTGCTTCCCCACCAGCATTTGCTCTCATTGTTCTTTCTTGGCCATTCTGACTGGAGTAAGATGAAATCTTACAGTAGATTTGATTTTCATTTCCTTAATTACTAAGGATGTTGAACACTTTTTACTGTGTTTTGTAGCCATTTTTTATTTCTTCTTTTGAGAGCTCTCTGTTGAGATCCATAGCTCATTTTTTAATTGGGTCATTTGTTTTCTTGGTTCTTTGTTTTTAGAGCTCTTTATATATCCTGGATATTAATTCCATCAGCTATATAGCTGGTAAAGATTTTTTTTCCCAGTCTGTAGACTTCCTCTTCACTTGATTGGTTGTTTTCTTTGCTTCCCAGAAACTTTTTAGTTGAATGAGGCTCTGTTTTTCAATTGTTGACCTTAATTCCTAAGCGACTTATTCCGATTTAGAAAGTCTTTTCCTGGGGACTAGAGAGAGAGTTCAGCAGTTAAGAGCACTGGTTTCTCTTGCAGAGGACCCAGGTTTGATTCCCAGCACCCACATGATGACTAACAGCCATCTGTAACTCCAGTTCTGGGTAATCTGATACCCTCCTCTGACCTCTGTGGGCATTGCATGACACAGGTGTACTTACATGCATGCAGGAAATATATTCATAAACATAAATTAAAACAAAAACAAGAGATAAAATATAAAAGAAAGCCCTTCCTGCACTTATATCTTGTAGGGTCTTGCTTATGATTTCTTCTAACAGTTTCAGTGTTTCAGTTTCACATTGAGGTCTTTTGTCCATTTGGAGTTGACCCTTGTGCAGAGTGATAAATATGGTCTAATTTCATTTTTCTACACATGGAGATCCAGTCTTGTCAGCACCATTTGTTGAAGATGCTGTTTTTCCTCCAGTGTGAGTTCTTGGCACCCTTTGTTAAATATCAGGTGGTTATAATTACATGAATCCCTGTTTGGATCTTCTATTTTGTTCCATTGATCTACATGCCTGTGTGCTGGTACCATGCTGGTCTTTGGGGTTTTTTTTTTTAATTTTTATGTGTATGAGTATATTGCCTGCATGTACATAAGTACACCTGTGTCATGTAGTACCTACAGAGGCAGAAGAGGGTGTCAGATCCCCTAGAATTGGAGTTAAAGACAGCTGTCAGCTGCCATGTGGGTGCTGGGAACCAAACCTGTGTCCTCTACAAGAGGAACCAGTGCTCTCAACCACTGAGCCATCTCTCCAGCTCCATAACATACTATTTTTATGACTATAGTTCTGTAATATATTTTGAGATCTGGTATGGCAATACTCCAGCATTGTTCTTTATGCTCAGGATTGCTTTGTCTATCTGGTATCCTTTGTGATTTCAATATTTTAGAAAGTTTTTTTTTCTTTTATTTGAAGAATATCATAGGGATTTTGATTGGAATTGCATTGAATCTATAAATTTCTTGTGGTAGGATGATCATTTTCACAATATTAATTCTACCAATCCATGAGCATGGGCAGTCTTTCCATCTCTGTGTCTTTCTCAATCTTTCTTCAAAGATTTAAAGTTTTCATTCAAGAGGTTTTTAATATCTTTGGTTAGGTTTGTTCCTGGGTATTTTTTGAAGCTGTTGTGAGTGGGGGTGTTTCCATGTACTCTTTGATTGCTTATTTTTGGTATATAGGAAGGCAACTGATTTTGTAAGTTGATTTTGTATCCTATCACTTTGCTCAAAGTGCTGATCATTTCTAGAAGTTTTTTGGTGGAATTTTGGAGAGCTCATGTATAATATTATATCATCTGCAAATAGGGATAATCTGAATTCTTGTTTGTCAATTAGTGTCCTTTTAATTTCCTTCTCTCGTCTTATTGCTCTAGCTAAAGTTTCAATTACTATACTGAAAAGGAGTGGGGATAGTGGACAACCTTGTCTGTTTCCTGATCTAAATGGGAACGTTCAAGATTTTCTTCATTTAGAATGATGTTGGCTGTGGGTTTGTTTTACATAGCTTTAATTATGTTAAGGTATGTGTCCTCCAGTTCAATTCTCTCTAGGACTTTTATCATGAATGCTGGATTTTGTCGAAGGCCACCTATGCATCTGTTGAGATGATAATGTGACTTTTGTCTTTAAGTCCATTTGCATGATTTATTGTGTTTATTGAGTTACTTATATTTAACCATTCCTGCATCTCTGGAGGAAAGACAACTTGATCATGGTGATAATCTTTTTAAAGTGTGTCTATATGTGATTTGTATCTTGTTTATTCATTATTTATTTATTAAGGGGATTTTCAAAGCATTGACTGCATGGAGACCAGAATGCATCACAGGAAAAGACTAGGTAAAATTGCTTCTATGGTACCAGGAAATTGAGGGGGAGAAGTGTCATAACTGGGCTTGCTGAATAATTTTCAACAGCAAGTGCAGTAGATGGCAGTGCCTAACTAAGGCAGAACCAAAATATGGAAAAATCTGTGGGCTGTGTGTACAGCTCAGCTGAAGAGGGTTTACCTAGCATGCAAGACACTGGGTTCCATCCCTTGATGCCAGATTCCAGGATTGTAATGAGCAGTTCCACAGCAAGCTAAGCCTGTGTGCTGGATCCTCTGAGGAGCTGCTGAAGGAAGGGAGCAGGCTGCCTTTAGAGGCAGGCGTCCTCAGGTGGAGACCTCTATCAGACAGTCCCTCCTGAGAGAATCTCCTGAGGAGCCGCTCTGAGTGGCCTGGAGACGAGTTCATGAAAAGGCAGCACGCTGAGGGGCCTCTCCCAAGACCTGGATGCCTGTGGCTCTCTGCACAAAGAATGAGAGTTGGGGCCCATTCTACCTACTCCCTAAGGGCCCTGGGTACCTGAACATGGACCTAATGCAGGGTGTGTCAGTGTTCTTGATCTTCCATTGGATCCACTCATGCTCATATGCCAGCGCTCCTCCTCCATCTTCCCCTGCTCTTTTGCAGGGCACCGGCTGCATGGCGATTCCTCAGTGGGAACCTCTCAGGTAACGCTGCACCCTCAGCAAAGCCTTGATGGTTGCCAGGCCAGAACCTGGCAGTGTCACCTGGCCCTCAGATGCCACACATCCTTGTATCACCATGACAGCAGGGGTTGCACTCATCTGGGTGGGATGTGTCTTTCTGCATGCTAGGTTAGATTGGTCTCTGTCCTTTCAGTTGATGATCCAACTGTAACTGTTGAGACCCTGTAGGGCAAGTGGATGTGACAGGAGAATCACCTTGAGTTTGAAGACAGCATGTGTACGTAATGAGTTCTAGGCTGGGCTGTAGAGAGTCCCTGAGAGGAGAGGAGACCTAGACTGAGATACAAGGAAGAAGGGAGATAGGGAGAAAGGGAAAGAAAAAAGAGAGAAACAAGAGTGAAGAAAGAAAGAGTAAGGGAGGGAGACAGAGAAAGAAAGGGAGAGAGAGAGAGAGAGAGAGAGAGAGAGAGAGAGAGAGAGAGAAATAGGGGCTGGAGAAATGGCTCAGCAGTTAAGAGCACTTACTGCTCTTTCCAAGGACTGGGTTTAGTCTCAACATCTACATGGAGCTAACTATAAGAAATGCCAGATCCAAGGGAATCCATCACTCTCTTCTGGCCTCTGGGGACACTGCACCCACTAGGTGCTTTTACATGTAGGCAAAAGACTCATACAAAAATACAAATAAATAAAAGAAAGAAATAGCTGGGTGTGGTGGCACACGCCTTTGATCCCAGCACTTGGGAGGCAGAGGCAGGTGGATCTCTGTGAGCTCGAGGCCAGCCTGGTCTATGTAACAAGTTCCAGGCCAGCTGGGGCTACAGGGAGACCCTGTCTCAAAAAGACCAAAAAAGAGAGAAAGAAATGGAGAAAGGAAGGAAGGAGAGGGAGGAGGAGAGAGAAAGAGAGAGAGAGGGAGGGAGGGCGGGAGGGAGGGAGGTAAGGAAGAAGGAAGAGAGGGAGGGAGGAAAGAAGGAAGGAAGGAAGGAAGGAAGGAAGGAAGGAAGGAAGGAAGGAAGGAAGGAAGAAGGGAGAATGACCCACTGATCCAACAGCCCATGGATCAGAACCCCTTAGAAACACATTTATGCTACTTAAATATGGACTAAAGGTCCCACTTCTAGAAATCTTGACTCAGTCAACTGTATTTTATAAACTCCCCAGAATTTAATTTAATTTAATATATTAGATCTATTGATCAGGGCTACTCCTTTACTATCATGATGAAAGCAAAGTCATTGAAGGCTTTTAGAAAAAGAGACACAGAACTCCAGGATGAAGAAATCAGTTGCCAGCAAGTGCACAAGATGTGCAGACAGGGAAGGGTTGGCAGTGAACATTTTAGCACATGGCCAGGGTTAAAGCAGGAAGCACTATGAGAATCATCGAGAAGGAAAGGGAATGGAGGAATAGGAGACACATTGTAAACAGGGAAATGGCAGGTTTACTGGACACCAGACAGGTTGGGCATGACATCAACTGAGAACAGTGTTGCCCTCAATTAACTAAGGCATATGAGAAGATTCACAGTGAAAACTAGGATAAATAACTTAGGCCACAACCATACTATGTTATATGTTCTGTTATAATGTTCTATCTTAATACAGAAAGAAACTTGGGGCTGGAGAGATGGTTCAGCAGTTAAGAGCATTGTGTGCTCTTGCAGAGGACTTCTCTCTCAAATAGTTGGCAACTAATGCAGAGTTATAACTGGCCAAAATGCTAAGAATAAGTGACAATCAAAGTGCTCAGGCCTACTTAGGACATCTATACCAAACCCTGCACCACCATCCCCTCAAACTCAGGGAACATCTTGGAAGTGAGAGCAGAAAGAATCTAAGAGCTATGGAATGGGAAAGAGTCCTATAAAATGTTGTCTTCAGGACGTGACATGGCAATTACACTCATGAACTCACTGCAGCTATGGTTACCTGCACAAGGCATGCACAAGATCAAGCAAGAAAATCAGTTCACATTCCAGCAGGCAGTCCTAATTGAACTCAGTGGTTACAAAATAAGAAGAAAGGAGAGGACATGAATGGATGAGGGGGGCATGTTATGGGTGCCTGGGGAGAGCCAGTGGGAATTGGGAGGGTGCATATTATCACAGAACAGTGTTTACATGTACAAAGTGTTCAAAAAGTAAATAAAACATTCTATATTAAAAATTGGAGTGTGGCGGTACATACGTGTAATGTCAGTATTTTGGAGGAAGAAGTAGGATCACCTTGTATTCAAGGCCAGCCTCTCCCTGCATATTGAGTACCAGGCTTGCCTGGGCTTCTTTGTCTCAAAAAAATTTAAATCTCTTTATGTATCTGTATGTATACATGTATGTATGTATGTACGTATTTAGAGACAGGGTCTCCTATAACCCAGGCTTGTATCTAACTCAATATGTAGTAGAGGATGGCCTTGAATTCTTGATCCTCCTGTCTCTACCTCCTGATTCTTGGATCAAGGCATATGGTAGTAGCTTCAATTCATGTGGTGAAGAAGACTGAATGCAGGGCTTCATGCATGCTAGGTGGGTGAGCATTCTAAAAATTGAGGTATTCTCTAGCCCTATCTTTATTTTATAAATTAATTTTCCCTTTTTATTCTATTTTGTAATATATTAGATTGAACCCAGAGCCTCATTGGTGGTCTACCATGGTTTTATCCCCTTAAATGTTCATTTGTTTTGCAATTCTGGGGATGGACGCCAGGGCCTCAACCCATGGAGGGACTCATCCACACAAAGTAAGTATTCTACCACTCAGCTACACTTTCAATCCTTTTTTTAAAGAAAGATTTATAATTTTATTGTCTATATATGAGTGTTTTCCTGCATATAGTAAGTGTACCACATAAATGCAGTGACCTCAGAAGCCAGAAGATGTCAGATCCCCTGGAACTGGAGTTACAGATGGTTGTTAGCCACTGCATGTGTATTGGGAACTGAACCTGTGTCCTATGCAAGAGAAGTCAACTCCTAACTGCAGAGCCATATCTCTAGCCCCTCATCTATTTTTTTAGAAATGGGGTCTCATTTGTCTGTCTGTAGGTCTGTCTATCTCTTTATCTAATTTGTCTAGATATTTATCTGTGTGTCTATAATCTATTTAGTTATTTAGAGAAAGGGTCTTGTATAGCTCAGGCTCCTCTAATTTTATATACACTGGAGGATTACTGTGAACTCCTGATCCTCCTGCCTCTCCTCCATCCAAGCAACCTTTTAGTGCTCAGCTCTAAATTGGACCTCCCTATGAAAGCCTGCCTTTCTAGGTCTCAGGAAACATTTCAGAAGAAGTTATAGAAAGAATGTAAGAGCCAGGGGATGGGGTGGACTGCTGTGAAATGCTATCTTCTGGACATGACATGGCCATTGCATGCAAGCACCCAGTGCAGGCAGCCCATCTTCACTGGATCATTCTGAACCAGTTCCTTGGACTCACACACTTGGTGCAAGATGGGCCTCTGGCCTGTTTAGTACTTCCAAAATACAAAAACAGAAACAGAAATATACAAAAAAAAAAAGCTGCTTGCAGTAGGAGAAGCAGGTTTGACCACTACTATACAGACTTGGTTTACAGACCTTCTGGCTTCCTGGAGGTAAAGCTTTTGGCTGAGTGAGATGCTAAACTGGGGATCCAAAGGGGCCTATGTCATGAATATCAAGAGATCTTCAGAAATAGGAAAGGTTCTATATCCTCCTTACTCTCTGAATCTGTGGGAAAATTTTAAGGCATGAGTAATGGGATAAAATGAGGACAGCCAGGGGTTATGTAGAATCAGACAGGTTTAGTAACTTGCTTTTTCCCAAAAACCAGGACTCCCAACCTATTCTCCTCACTTCTGGTCTATTCACTGTTAAAACACATTTCTACTTAATAACTACTACTATTTGAGGAAGCAATGGAAATGGGAAACGAGGGAAATAAAGTGACTCCTGCTTCAGGGCTTTTCTTTCCAGCAATTGCCACTATTGTTCACAGCTTTTTGGGTATTTCTGCAGAAATATTTCTCCTTCATAATATTGTGTATATGCATGCATGTGGATCTTAAAGTTTTTAAGAATATTCTATTTTTGTTTTATGTGTGTGAATGTTTTGCCTGCATGTATGTAAGTGCACTAAGTGTGCGCAATGCCTCTGGGGGGGGTCAGAGGAGGGCATCAGATACCCTGAAACTGTAGTTTGTTAGCTGCCATATGGGTACTGTGAACTGAACCCTCGATCTCTGGAGGCACACTAAGTACTTTTAACCACTGAGACATCTTTCTTGCCCTATAAGTAAATTTTTATTTGCTCATTTGAAGTAAGGTCTCATGTAGTCCTGGCTAGTCTCTAACATGACTCCACCTCACAAGTGTTGGGATAACAGGCATGTGTCACCATGCCCATCTATACATGATTTGTTCTCTTCTAAAAAAATGTAAAGTCCCTTCCCTCTATACTATTGTATTTAAATTTTATTTTTAAATTCTGTGTATTCATATGTGTCTATCTGTGGATATGGGGATGTGAGTGTATTCCTTGAGGAGGCCAGAAGTGTAAATCCTGTTGGAGCTGGAGTTACAGGCAGTTGTGAATTGCCTGATGTGGGTGCTGGGAACTGAACTCATGTCCTCTGCAAGGGTAGTACAAACTCTTAACCACTTAACTATTTCTCTAGCCCCTGAATATTTGCTCTTTTTTTTCTTTTGTTTTATTATTTTGTTTTTTGAGACTGGGTCTCCCTATACCCCCAGCTGATCCAGAACTCACTATGTAGACCAGACTGGCCCCCATCTGACAAACATCCTCCTGCCTCTGCATCCCCAGCACTGGGACTAAAGGCCTGGGGCACCACCACATTGAATATTTATTTTTAAACAACAGCAGCAAAAGAAGTGGGGCCTAGTGTGGTGGCACACTGCTTCAATCCCAGAACTCAGGAAGCAGAGGCAGGTGGATCTGTTGACTTCAAGACCAGTCTGATCTACATGTGAGTTCCAAGTCAATCAGGGCTACATAGTGAGTCTCTGTCTCAAAAACAAGAACTAGGGGCTGGAGAGGTGGTTCCGTGCTTAAAAGCATTGGCTGCTCTTGCAGAGGGCCCTGGTTTGGTTACCAACATCCACATGGCTGTTAACCATCCTTAAGTCTAGTTCCATGGAACCAAATGCTGTCTCTGGTCTCCACAGGCATCACATGACTTGAGTGCACTAACAGACAGAGGCAAAACACTCATATACATAAAATTTAAAAAAAGAACAAAAACCAAAAAAAAATTAAAACTAAAACAAAGCTCAAAGGAGTGGGAACACAGTCTTTTGTTTCATTCCTTGCTTTTTCCATTTGTTACTATAGTTTTGGAGACAGTTTTCAATCTGAAGATCAATCGCTTTTCTTTTTCTTTTTTAAAAAAAAATTGTTAACATTTTATATTGAATATATTGAATTTTTGCAATTTTCACACAATATAATTTGATGGTGTTTAGATCACCACCCCATCTATCTGCACCTCCCCATATTGCCCCTGTACAATTTGATGTAGTCTAGTATATTCTCTATATATTTATATTCTCTCTCTCTCTCTGCCTATAGAGTCTAATTTGTGTCCCCAAATGTCCTTCCCTATGGGTCCATCCACTATAGCCTGAAAGGAGACTATTTCTCTCTCCCAGTTCCCAGCACCCCTCAATTACCAAAATTTTCTTAGTTTGGGTTGGGGTTTCTTGCCCACTTCTCCATGTTTATGCTGAAATATTGTCTGGTTTGAGCTTGCATGGGACTTGTTCATGCATTGCTGTGAGTTCATAAATAACTGACCACCCATCTGGAAAACTCTGTTTCCTTTTGGTCATTAATGACCTCCGGCTCTTGCATTCTTTCTGCTCCCCCCCTTCCCCAATGATCCATGAGCCTTGGAAGGCAGAAATTTGACATAGGTGTCCTGTTCAAGGGTAAGCACTCTGCAGTCTCCTGTTCTCTGCATGATGGCTAGTTGTAAGTTTCTGTATTAATCACCATCTGTTGCATAAGGAAACTTCTCTTGCAAGACCTGAGAGATGCAATAATCTAGGGGTATAACAATAAGTCATTAGGAGTCAATTGAGTATTATAACTATTTAGTAGAAAACTAGTATTGGGCTTTCCCCTATGTTCTGTGAATTGTCTAGCCTCAGGTTCCTAAATCTGTTATCAGTGTCAAATATGGGGTCCATCCTATGAAGCAGACCTTAAATACAATTGGAGAGTGGTTGGTTACTCCAATAATAGTCATGCCACTGGGTGGGCATATCTTGCCAGGCCAGTTGTTATAGTTCATGAGATTCACAGCTGGGTAAGGGTGATGATTATTTTTGCCTGATGGTAGCATGGATAGCACCTTCCAGCACTATGAAAGCTAGCCAGTAGATATGAGGCTCTGAAATCAGCACCAGCTTGATTTCTCCTTGTTTGTTCTACAGCTCATTTATGTAATTTCAATAGCAATAGGGTCTTACCATCCAGTTCTGGTGGGTAACCAAGAGCAGGGGCAACGACCAGTATTGTTTGAGCGTCTAGTCCTATATTTTATAAATTAACTATTTTTTTTCTCTTTGCAGTAGTGTAGATTGAACCCAGAGCCTCATGCATGCTAGGTAGGTGCTCTACAATGGAGCTATATCCCCTTAAATGTTAATTTGTTTTCCATTTCTGGGGATGGAAGCTGGGGCCTCACCCCTGGAGGAACTTAGTCACACTATGTAAGTACTATACCACTAGCCAAGCTCTCAATCCTTTTTTAAAAAGATATATTTATTAATTCATTTTTTGTTTTTGCAAGCCCTCTTCAGCTGAGCTGCATGCACAGTCCACAGATTCTTCCATACTTTGGCTCTGTCTTGGTTGGGCATTGCCATCTGCTACACTTACTGTTGAAAATTATTCATCAAGTCCAGTTATGATACTTTTCCCCTAATTTCCTGGTACCCTAGAACAAATTTTCCTGTTATTTTCTTGTAAAGCATACTGGTCTATATGACTGTTTCATGCAGTCAATGCAGCAGAAATCACCTAATGAATAATAAATAAACAATTAAAACCAGAGCCAATCACTAATATTCTCCTAAGTGTGTTATTAGTGGCTATCACTATTTAGTTTTCAGTAACTAAAATATTACAAGAGTGACTGAGAATGCTATGTGTTAATCTGTTAAAAAAAAATCACCTGCTGAATTTTCCTGGAAATCTAAAAAGCTCCCATGGGAGTAATTGGAATAGCAGAATTCCTAATCAGAGCACCAACGATGTCTGGAATTGCGTATGGTTTTTAGTTACTGATCTAGGTGGGGCTTTTTAAATTAATAATTTCATTTTAGTATCATCACTTGAGTTTGCTTTGATTTGTTTGTTAACCCTCAATGAAGCAGTAGTATATTTTTGTGAGTGTGTTGTCTTGTGTCTGTCTTGGAATTTGCTAAATAGCTGAGAAGACCCTTGAGCTTCTGATGCTAGTACCTCCACTTCCTAAGCGCTGAGAGTATGTGCTTGGGATAGAACCCAGGGCTTTATGCCTGCTAGGCAAGCACCCTACCAACTGAGTTACATCCCCAGCTGCATACAGGTGGTTTCTGCCCCCACCCCTTTTTTGTATTATTTTTAGTAAAAATAACTTATAGCAAACATTTAAGAAAAACACTGGCTACAAGATAGACACAGCTTTCCACAGTGGACTCATAAAACAAATGCTTTTACTAGCCTCATTTTACACATGAAGAAAGTGAGGCAAATGTTACTTTTCCCTTGCTGTGATGGAAACACCATGCCAAGGAGACTTGTAAAAGGAAGAGTTTATTTAGTTTAAGGTTCCAAAGGGGCAAGAGTCCATCATGGCAGGAGGCATGGCAGCAGCGGTGGCTAAAGTAGGAGCAGAAGCTGAGTTCTCACATCTTCAAGTAGTCACAGGAGGTACAGAGTGACTGTAGATCTGACAAAGCTTAAGAACTCTGGGTGAGTCAGCATTGGCGGCGGCTGCCGTGGCAGACCCTGTCCAGCACCAAGTGGCTGGTCATCATTACTCCACACTTTGGAGCAGGCATGTGTCCTTCTCCCTCCTCCCCAGGTTCTGCCTTAGATCCTCGTCTTAGTGACATGAATATCGCGTCCTTAGATAAAGACCTGGAAGAGCCGGGCAGCCGTGACCTTGGCCTGACAGGTCGCTGGCAGGCTCAGCACCTGTCACCATCCCAGGCTCCCTGCCCCCCTTAGCCATCCCTGTACTCGTCCTTGTCCCTGTCCACCTCCCCATTCAGCTCGCTCTCCCAGTCCCAGTCAGGGCCACTCGTCTCCTTGGCCATGATGCCCCCCACCCCACCCCCAGCAGCCACCACCCCTCTGGTTGGAGCCGGCTACACTGGGCTCAGCAGCCTAGTCTTACACCTCTTTAGTTTGACCAGCGTCTTTGGGAGCATCTGGGACTTTGTTTCTGGCAGCTTCTTTCCTAGCCCATACCCCATTCTGAACTCTGGCTTCCTCAAATACAAGTCCAAACAGTGCCGAACTGGCACGAGTCAGGTGGCAGCTAGATAAGGCCAAGAGGAAGATCAGGCAGTGGGAAGAGTCTTGGCAGCAAGTGAAGCAGGCCTGTGACGCCTGGCAGAGAGAGGCCGGGAGACAAAGGAGCGAGCTCCTGTGGCAGACAGTGACCCGCAGCTGACCCTGCAGAAGGAGGAGGTAGAGGCCCAGGTCAAGCAGCTGCAGTAAGAAGTTGAGGGCCTGGGCTTGTCCTCACTGCCCAGGCTGCAGAGCTTGGGGGATATCAGCGATATCATACCTCTCTCCAAGTTGCGTTCTTTGCAAAGCCAACTATACCTGGACCTGGAGGTGGTGGATGGGGTGACCTTCCAACTCTGTGCTAAGCAGTGTGTGGCCTGCTAGGAGCTGGCCCACGGCACTGTCCTGAGGCCCTGTGAGCACCATGTCAGATGTGAGCCATGCACAGGCAGTGCTCCGAGTGCCCCTACTGCAAGGACCAGCCCCTCTTGTGGTGACCAGAGCCAGGCTCTACTCCCTCCCTGGTGAGCAGCGCAGAGGCCACGGTGTACCATGTGCCAGTAGTTTCATAACTGCCTCCAGTGCCACCCATGTTAGAACGTCAGAATGTGAAGTCATGTGACTGTCCACCCTACCAGTGTTTTGTATTATTTTTCTTACCCACCGTGTCCCACTAATGGTGTCAAGGTATTCTCAAAAACCTTAAAAGCACCACCAAACCCACTACCTGTTCCTTGGGCATGTGGTTGGTACCCCAGTCCTGACACTGCTATGGACAGGCCAGTGGGAGGGTGGGCCTCGTCAAAGCACTTTGTAAATCAAGGAATTAGATGTCATAAATTATATAAGCTACTTTCTAGGTTCATGTTTTTTTAATATGCAATAACATTAAGCTTTGTAAGTGTACTGTGAACTTGAAGTTTCTTACGAGTTTGTTAACTCATAGTAATGGTAACTACATTAGATTTCATGTTCTGAAACTACTTAAGAAATGAACATTCATTTAGTACTGAGGAAGACCTAGGATTTTTACATTCTAAAATTAAGAGCAAACAAATAGTATTTATAAACGGAGTGGTTATTGAAAGACATATATACATTTAGATGTTTTTAATTTTATGAAAGGAACTTATTTTCCTCAACATGTGCAGGCACACATGTAGTTGAAGTTTTATGTTACAGTATTATAGAGTGATAACAAGAGCTCTATCATGCACTATGTGATCTGTGGATACTTTTTTTAAAAAATTGTATTTTATGCGTATGAGTGTATTGTCTGCACATTTGTGAGTGCACCCATGTTGTGCAATGCCACGAAGGTCAGAAGAAGGCTTCAGATTCCCCTGGAACTGGAGTTAAGGATGGTTTGTAGCCACCATGTGGGTGCTGGGAATCGAACCCAGGTCCTCTGCAAGAGCAGTCAGTGCTCTTAACCACTGAGCCATCTCTCCAGCCCCAGTGGCCACTTCTAAATGTCTATGCCTTGCAAAAGAAGTGAAGAAATTCGTTCGTTTGGTTTTGTTTTCTCCGTTGAAAGACAATTTCATGCTAATGAAAAGTGCAGCTGAAGGCTCAGACATCAGAAGATTCCAAGGTCAACTCGGGAAGGAGCTGTGTTCTGATGTCTGTAATGGCAACGGTGCTTTGTAACCTCTGAGTCTCCTGGGGCATTATGGCTTGTGCTAAATGAGGGGGCTGTGAACCCAAGACTTCCAATCTGCTGCACCTGTGACCACCCTCGCCTCTAGCTGATCCAGAGCTGCCCAATGGCATTGTACAAGTCCAGGCGACAGTTTTAACCGACTTTTGGTACCTGAGCTGTATGTGCAGTTATCAGAATTCATACATGTGACCATCATGGCACCTCAATGGTCTGACTATCCCAGCCCTGCTTCAGTATCCCATCAACTCCTGAGGCAATGGCAGGGCCCCCAACAGCTTGGCCTTGGGCCTATGGCACAAATTCTGTCAAGAATGTATATAGAGTTATGCACGTGAGCCCTCTCTGGCTGGAACTGTCCCTGGAAATCTAGGGAAGAGACATCTGTTCAGGAAGACCCTGCCCTGTGTGGCAGACTTGGGCAGGGCAGGTGCCCCACCTGCAGGCTCTGCCCAGGTCTAGAAGTGGCATGTTCTTCTCCCCTATGGCTTTGCCAAAGACTTTTAAGAGCATTTTTTAAGTGCAACATGACTAAGAAAACATTTTTATTAGTGACCAAATTAGAATGCATTTAATATAGTAGATTTAAAAGCAATTTTAATATAAAACAATTGATGGAAAACCTCTATCACTTTTAAAGAAAGCGGATCCTTGACATTCTGCAGCTAGCCCACCACTTAAGGTAACTATTGACCTTGTTTGAGTGACAATTTTTTTTTGTAGAAATGTGCCGTTTTATTACAAAGTCTCACAAAAATGAAAGTATCTCAAAAAGGAAGCTAGACTAATAACCTCTGCCTGCAGAATTGGGGGGAGATGGGGCAGTGAGAGTTTCTCAGCTCACCTGAGACCAGTGGGAAGGTATAAACAAAACCAGTCTAAAAAATGGCTGTTACCTAAGCCTGAAAAGAACAAGGGTCCCAGAAGACCCAACCCCCTCTTCTAGAAAGCTTAATGAGGGCATCTTTCCTAAGCAGGCACTTGGCATTCAGGATTTTTGTCTTACAGTTGTACTCAAGACCTGTACCCTGTATGGTTCAGAACTAAGAGATGGGGACGGACAGGCAGGGCAGCTGCTGGAAGACTCCCCCGACCCCCTTGCCCTGGGCTCTGGTCCCTGGTTCCTATCTAGTCCCTGGGGACATTATATTTAATATATTTTTATATAAATACACAGAGGAATAGAAAATATAAAATCTGAGGGATTGGGGAAAAGTGAGACACTTTGTGCAGATCTTGCTCAGTACAACTTGACCTCCTCTTTGATCCTTTGGCTTCTGGCTTCTTCTCTTTGGTTTTCTCCTCTTCTGTAACTTCTTTCTTCTCTTCTGGATCTTTTTCTTTTTTGTCTTCTGTTTTGACTCTTTTGGCTTTTTTGAAATTAGAAGAATTCTTTCGACCACCTTCTCCTTCCTTATCTGAATCAGAGAATTCTTCTTCACAGGCAATTTGTTTATCAGAAGAGCAGATAGAAATGCATTTGTCGGGGGGGGGTCTTCTTCGTCCTCATCACCACTCTCCTCTGGGATGGCACCCTCAGGTATTGCCTGCATTTGAACCCTGGGTGCATGGGGCAGCATTCTCAAGTTCTCAAAGACCCGCTGTACTCATTACTGTCCTGGTTAGGCATATTGGAAGGACTGTTGTGAAGCTTGAAATCTGGTCCAAAGTATTCAAAGTAGTCATCGTATGGCAGCTCATTAGGGATCTCTGTGTCCAGCACCGGGCAACATTGAGAATGGTGTAACCACTCCTCCCAGCATCAGCATAGGCAAGTTGAAGCTCTTGACAAATTCCACACACTTAGCATGCCCTTTGATGGTCAGATTGAAGCAACTTAACCGATCCCCAGACAGGGAATCTGAGCCACATTGTAAGACCACTGCACTAGGCTGGAACTTCTCCATTTCTTTGGACATGACCGGCTTGAAAGTGGCCTCATAGAACTTGTCATCAATCCCATCGGTTGACAGCATAATACTTGCCTTTGCCAGCCCCAATATCCCATAGGTCGCCAGTTCCTGGGAAGTACTCTCCATATTTATGAAAGGACACAGTCATGACCCAGTCTGTGGTATAGAAGGCCTCTTCCATGCTGTCACCATGATGAATATCGATGTTAATATACAGCACCCTTTGGTGATACTTTAGCAATTCCAGGATGGCCAAGATGATATCATTGACGTAACAGAAGCCAGATGCTTCAGACTTCTTTGCATGATGTAGGCCTCCAGCCCAATTCACAGCAATGTCTGTCTGCTGCTTATTAAGTTTCACAGCACTTGCCACAGAGCCAGCAGTAGATAACTGGCAAAACTCAAACAGGCCATCAAATACGGGATGGCCACCAACGTTGAATTTCTGCATCTGCTTGCTGTACTCAGACATGTTATCTGGACGAGTGGATTGCAAGAATTTAATGTAGTCATCACTGTGGTACTTGGTCATCTCCTCAGCATTGGCTTTGTGAGGGCGATAGTTTTCCATTTTTTGGTAGAGACCACAGTTGAGCAGCAAGTTGTGAGTCATTCGAATTCGGTGAGACTTCACTGGGTGGCCTTGTCCATAATAGTAATTCCCAACATCCCCATCATAGTAGTTACAGACTGTCCTCTGGGTGCCCTGAGTCTGTGCCATCTTGCTTACTGCCCGGCCCTCCCATCTGTCTGTCCGGCCTCCCACCCACGACTCGGAAAGACATCGGACCCGGGGAGGAGGGGCCAGCCCAGACTCCCCACCCCTTGCCTCTCGGCTGGTCTATAACCACGCTGGAGTGGGTACCACTCCAGCCAATCAGCACACAAGGGGGCCGGCCCAGAACTGGGGGTTTGGGGGGGCGAAGGGCTGCCCCCCGACTATTTTGTTTTTAATTATAGTGCTAATGATTTCTTAGCTCAGTACCTAGATCGTGTATATTTTGGGCTACTGTTACAAGGTTTGTTTATTTTTATTCGTATTCATGCACTTTCTTCCTATGTCAGGCCTTTGGTCTCTATGGTGACTGGACTCTGTGACTGATATCTCATCTGGACATTTTCAATTTGTAACAGTTACAAGCAGTAAGCCTTAAATTGTAAGCTACTCTAGTCACACTCCTCCTGAGGAGCGTGACCAGAGCTCTAGAGCTCTAGGGCTAACATTTCAGGCTGGAGTGGTGTCAGTTACCGGGCTATTGGGCATCAGCTGGGAGAAGCAGGAGGTAATGCCCACTTCTTCCCATGAAGGGAGCTTTGCTGAGCACCTGCTCTTCTAGGACTAGGCTGGGCTCTTGAGGATAGGTGTGCAGGGGGCAGACCAAAGAATTTCTCTGAAGGTGCTGCATCTCTCATCCATCCCAGCCCTCCTATGAGCTGAGGCCTCCCAAGACCTCTCCTGGATGGGAAGGGCTGAAGAGGGGAGTGATAGGCTCAAGGCCCATGAATGGGTGATGGAAGGTAGGGCCTTGGGTTTAGGAACCAAGGCCCTGTGGTGGTGGGCTCACCATTGTCCTGTTGCCTGTTGTCATTTAACTCTCTAGTGTTAAATATTAGCAGTAAATGATGGTATTGCAGTTTTGTGTCCCTGGTTGGCATACCTTCCCCCAGTGTGAATGTGCATGTGGATAAACTTATGGAAGCCCCCATGTGCATTTCTTTTCAGCCATTAGTTGAGAATGTTATATGAATGGAATCTTCTTAACCTACAAGGTCGTATTTATATTGCATACCCATTTACTTGTGAATTGTTTAAAGTTGTTAAGTTTTTTTTTAACACTATAGCATTTATCCAATGGTTTACAGAATTCATGGAATCTTTATATTTTTTATCAGTATGGGAATTAATTAAAACTTTGAATCTTAAAACAAAAAAAAAAGAGCTCTGTAAGCCCATCCCAAGTGACATGCTTCATCCAACATGGCCACACCTTCTAAGACTGCCCCAAATAGCATTTTTTAAGTGCCAAGTGACTAGTTAAAACCTTTTTATTAGTGACCAAATCAGACTATATTTAATATAGTAGATTTGAAAGCAATTTTAATATAAGACAAACTGATGGAAAAGCTCTATCACTTTTAAAGGAAGTGGATCCTTGACATTCTGCCTGGAGCCTATGGGGGACAGTCTCATTCAAACCACCACACAGTGAAGAAAGATAAAAGAACTAACCCAAGATCACACCATGAATCAAATATCAGAAAAAGAAACTCAATTCAAGGAATCTAAACCCCAGAGTCTCCCTGGAGGCTGGTCTTAAATATTATACTTACACTAAAATATAGATAATAAGGACAGATAAGACAAGATTCTCCCCACCCCCTGTGCTGGAGATCTAACACAAAGCCTTTCACAAACTAGGGAAGCATTCTACCACTGAACTACACTCTCAGCCCCCAAGATGACTTTTTAAAATACCTTTTAGATCAGGTGGGGATGTAGCTTGTTTGGTAGAGTACTTGCTTAGCATGTACAAAGGCCTGGGTCTGATCCCCAGCACTGCATAAAGCAGGTGTAGTGGCACGTACCTATAATCCCAACACTTGGAGGTAGAGGTAGGAGGATTAAAAATTCAAGGTCATCCTCAGTTATATAGCAAGCTTGAAGCAAACCTGGGCTAGATAAGACCTTATCTCTAAAAAAATAAAGACAAATTATGAAAGGAAAAGGTTCTGTTTCATCTTAAAGAAAATTCTAAAATTCTGATAGTTTTCATGAAGACCAAACTTACTTCCCTTTCATGTGATGCTACAGAGTATGGATCAAGAAAAGAATATAAATTTATCCTAAGGCAGTTATTCTCAAAATCTAGTGCACACGCCTACAGCCTAAGGGTATCTGAAAACTACACAGCAATGCACAATGTGATTTTTGGTC
>NW_008360310.1:1990336-1995050 GCF_000622305.1 Nannospalax galili
AGATAATGGGAGTTAACAAAATCCTAGTACTAGGGAAACTTTCTGGAAACTGAGTAATAACAAACTTGAAATCCCAGATCCCAGCTGACCACAGGATGATAGAATCAGTGAGTAATGCTCAAATTACTAGCAAAAACAAAAAAAGAAAGTGGGGATTATTCAACATACAATGGGTCTATTAACTGGATCCAAGCGTTGTCATCTCAAGATAGGAAGAACATCCTTTCTAAGGCTTTGGAGTTGCTAAACTGTGAATAAACTAAACATATCCAACATGAGACTCCAAAATATTAGAGAAAATTCAGTTAAAAGCTCTTTTCTCAGAAAAAAAGGGGGGAAATACTGTTAGTATTAAACTAATTAAAATGTAGAAGAAAATTTAAAAGACAGGGAAGAGGGTTAATATATGTTGCATTATGTCTATAAATTCAACTTTAAAAAGATTTCTCCATCTGCGGATAAAGCTAAGAGGTATTATATTTAGCCAGTATGTGTAAGGCCTTTGGTTTAATTTCCAGGACTGAAGGGAAAAATGACTAGTCTGCTTTACTGGGAATGGTGGATGACATCTATAATCCTAATCCTCAAATAGAGAGGTTGAGTGAGATAAGAAGATCCTGGCTTTAAGGGCAGGGTGGGGAAACAGGGAGTTCAAGACCAGCATGGGCAACATAAAAGACCACATCCAAACAGAAAGTATAAAAACATTCTCATTTACTATATATATATGATATATATGATGTGTGTGTGTGTGTGTGTGTGTGTGTGTGTGTGTGTGTGTGTCGAACTCAGGAGAGAGTGAGACCCTGTCTCAAAAACAAGAACAAAAACAAACAAACAAAAACCAAAGAGTGGAAACAATGGCCTCATTTCATAACTTGCTTTTTAACACTTGTTGCTGTGATTGGAGACAGTTTTAAATCTGAAGATCAAGTGCTTTTCTTCTTTTCTTTTAAGTGTTATGAGTGTTTTGCTTGTGTATGTATGTTGACCCATGCATACAATCAAAGCAATGGCTAGAAGAGGGCATCCAATGCTCTGGAAATGAACTTAAGGATGGTTATTAGTCACCATATGGATGCTAGGAACAGAACCTGGGTCTTCTGCAAGAGCAGTCATCTCTCCAGCCCCAAGTCTCTTTCTGTATAATGAACCAATAATACCATAGTATGACTGTGGCCTAAGTTATTTATCCTAGTTTTCACTGTGAATCCTCTCACATGCCTTAGTTAATTGAGGGCAACAGTGTTCTCAGTTGATGTCATGCCCAACCTGCCTGGTGTCCAGTAAACCTGCCATTTCCCCGTTTACAATGTGTCTCCTATTCCTCTATTCCCTTTCCTTCTTGAGGATTCTCATGCTGCTTCCTGATTTAACTCTGGCCATGTGCTGGACCTCCAGTTCTTCCCTATCTGTACATCTTGTGCACTTGCTGACAACGGATTTCTTCATCCTGGAGTTCTGCGTGTGTCTCCTTTTCTAAAAGCTTTCTATGGCTTTGCAGTCATTGTGGTAGTAAAACTGTGTTTTATTTGTGTGTTTTGTATGAGTGATCAATAAATTAATTTTTAAATTGCATTCTGGGGATTTTGTGAAATGCAGGTAACTGGACCAGAATTTCCAGAGGGGGAAATTTTAGGCCACAACCTGCTCCCCTCCATCAGCAGCTCCTCAGAGCATCCAGCACCAAGGTTGAGCTTGCTGTGGAACTGCTCATCACTTCAAAGTCAGGAAATCTGGCGCTAGGGGATGGAACCCAGTGTCTTGCATGCTAGGTAAACTCTCTTCAGCTGAGCTGCGTGCACAGCCCACAGATTCTTCTGTACTTTGGTTCTACCTTAGTTGGGCATTGCCATCTGCTGTACCTGCTGTTGAAAATTATTCAGCGAACTGAGTTAGGATGCTTTCCTCCTCAATTTCCGGTGCCCTAGAACCAGTTTTTCCTGGTCTTTTTCCTGTGCTGCACTCTGGCCTCCTTGTAGTCAGTGCTTTGAAACCCTCCACCAAGTGGGTCCTTTGAATGCATGTCATAGAGCTAGGTGGCAATTTCCTTTATGCGCTGAGCTTTCTGCCACATTATCCCCCACTTTTAAGATTTGTATTTATAATGTGTGTCTTGAGTGTTTATGACCATGTGTGGGTACAAAGAGGTGAGAAGAGGGCATCGAATCCCCTGAAGCGAGAGTTACAGGCTGTTGTGAGTTGCCAGACCTGGGTGCTTGAACCTGAAAAACTATCTTCTGGAAGAGCAGTAGATGCTCATATCTTCTGAGCCATCTCTCCAGCCCATGAGGCATATTTTTAAAAAAATACTTTATTTTTATTTGTATATGTAGGTGTGTATTGCCTGCATGTATGTAAGTGCATCTGTGTTGTGAAAATGCCCACAGAGTCAGGAGAGAACATCAGGTCCCCTGGAACAGGAGTTATGGGCAGTTGTTAGCAGCCATGTGGGTGCTGGGAACCAAACCTGGGTCCTCTGCAAGAGCAGCCAGCACTTTTAACCATTGAGCCATCTGTCCAGCCCCATGAGGCACATTTTCTGTGTGTCCAAAGACCAATGATGAATGTAGAGTTTAAATCAAGGATTTTCTTCTTTTTTAAAACAATTGAAACTTTAATATTCCATTCAAGTAAATGCAACAAAATATAATTATTTGAATATAATAACACATTTTTAGATAATAGTTATTTTATATTTAGGACAGAAAATAAAATAAAAACAAATAATGCAGGTTGGCAAGTGTTGGGGGCCTCTGTTATGTGAAGTAGAAGTCTCTTCATATCTGGATAGCTCACGAGCTCGGAGCCATGTGCTGAGACTCCTTTCATAGCAGGGTGCCTTCCTGGCATTTTTCCTGACTCTCCTTTTGAAGTGCCCGCCATAAATGCCATAACATAAACATGGCCTCTGGCTCTAGGAATACCATGCTTTCCTGTGATTTTTCAGGCAGTCAGCGGTCTGGCAGCATGGCAGAAACCCACTTCCATATGCAAATAGAATGTCTCACAAAGTATCTATCAGCCAAAGCTTTTACCACTACCCCCATGGTATAAATATCCCAGTCTTCTCTCAATAATAGAGAGCTGGATCACTAGGAGCTGAACACTTAATAAAAGCTGTAACATGGACTAAGCAGAGTTCCGCGTCTTACTACCAGCAATCCAGCCTCACTGGAGGCAGCATTCCTCCGTCACCAACTTGCGGAGCCTTAGCTTTAGCCGCCCTCGTACTTTCCCGCGTGGTCCAGTGGCCAGTGGACCCCGCATCTTAAGGAAAGTACACGGGTGAAATCAGGGCGGAGACGCGGCTGAGTAAACCTCAGCAGCAGAGGGACTTTCAGCACCAAGGCGGCGGTGGACAGCGCCCGCCGCTGCTCCCAGTATACGCGGAGCCGCGCCACTGCTGGGAAAGCCAGTGCGACCAGAGAAGCAGACGCCTGTGGCCAGGCCCGCCGCAACTCTCCAGGTGTGCCCGCACACACCATGCCAGGGCGCCCAGCGTGCCCCATAGGCAAGTGCTTGCCTAGCCTGAACACCCCCCTGTGCTCAAACTAGACTGGAACTCACTATGTAGCTCAGGCTGGTTTTGCTCTTGTGGCTCTCTTCTTGCCTAAGCGTTCCAAGTCCTGGGATTACAGGCATGCACCCCTACTCATACTCTGACATCTAGCCCTATAAAGAAAACTCCAAGGGCTCCCTAGAACTAGCTAACTCTGAGAGGTGGGAGTCTGCCCAAAGGGTGAATGGAGGAAACCCTCAAACAGTAGGTGAGGCTCAGGATGTCTTGGATCCCATCAGCTCCCTCATGTGAGGGAACTCCATCAGTTCCCTCTTGTGTCTATTGTTCTTTTTTTCATACTGTTGCATAGAAGTCAGACAAAGCTATGGATACTCAGTGACCTGCATAGGCTTCAGAAACTGAAAGAGACTTTGTGGTTTCATACAGCTGAGTAGAGACTCTGAGTAGAGCCCTGCCAGACTGGGCTGAGGCAGGCCCAGAGCAGGTGCTCCCTCCTCAGAAGTGTCAGTGTCTCTAATTTGATGGTGGTCTGGAAACACAGCGCTCCTCATTGTGTGGTATGTGGTTGTTCTTTAGGTGTCAGTGTGCATGTGGAGGTTGAATGGACTGGATGGAGCAAACCTGGAGGAGAAGGAGGAGGGGGGGGGGGGAGGACGACGACGACGACAAGGACGAGGACGAGGAGGAAGGTGTCTAATTACCGGCAGAGGGAGGAGACACAACTCTCTTTGAGGATACTGCCCAGCTGAGATTTTTTCTGAAGCTTTCTTCTTTGTGGGGGTCTGAGGTCTGCTGGAGTCCAGCTCCAGCTGAGTCTGGGGCCTGAAGGGGTGAAGGTAACTGCGGTGGTAGAAATGACTATACCAGAAACCACAATTGCAATTCTAGCAGTGGCTGTTGACTGACCCTCTTGGGGGAGGTCAGCCTGAATATCTTTTACTTCTCTTCTGAAAGCAGCCTTCTACAACCTTTATTTATAATTAGAAAGCTTACAATAGCAGTAAAGCATCAGACCATAAATCAAACCATGAGTTTGCACAGTATTTCTCAGTGTACAATATTTTTCAATAATCACAGTAAAAGGAAAGTACAAAGTTCAGTGATTAACCTTTTCTTAACATGGCCAAGCAACATCTTCATTGTTTTCTTTATAGCCTTGCAGGTTCTATATTTTAATGTCTTTAAAAAGAT
>NW_008360310.1:1995483-2002649 GCF_000622305.1 Nannospalax galili
AGGCAATTTTTCGTCAGTGGTCATACACCACCAGCTTTTTACTGGCCTAGATAATCTTTCTATCTAAGAAGGAGTTTCCCTAAGCCAAATAGTTTTTCCTTATACCAAACTTTAGTCTCAATAGTTCCTTGTTTAGGGTTAAAGTCATAAATGCCTATAAAAAGCAGTAGGGCATCTATTGCATGCTATCTTTTTCTTTTGGGGGGAAACCAAGCCTCATTATTCACAAATGCAGGTCCAAACGAGATCATAGTCATAGGAGGAAGTCGTCTATCTTATTACTTTCATTTTGTTTCAGTAATATAATAATTCTGCTAAAGGCAGAGATTTTCCCGGTTTAGTTTTCCATTCCATCATCAGAGTTGGTTATCAGAATACTTAAAGAAGAGAAGTTATACAAATTACAAAAACCAGGAGTAACTGGGGAAGGGAGATCCACCAAAAGAGCAGCGGTCATCGGCTTTCGGCTGGAGCTTTGTCAAACAGCATTCTTGCCAAGAACCACAGAACTCTTGGAGCCAGCAGAGGTCTCCCATCTTCTAAGCAGCCATGCATCTTTCCAGGTCTTTGGAATGAAGAATGAGGCTGTCCTTCAGAGGACTCCCACAGGGCTGTTTGGAGACTATAACCTCAAAGCTGGGAACCACCTGTGGCAAGGCATGTGGATATGGATGACTAGGAATTGCTTCCCTGGGGACAGTCATTGCACCTGAGGAAGAACCTGCTCCCCACTAAGAAACATGAAGGGAAGGACAGCCATGACTCCACAGACAGACTCTGATGTTGAACCAGGAGTGAAAACAGGACCTTTTCATCCCAGGGCAGCTCAGGGCCCTCCCCTGATCAAAGGCCTTCCGAAAGCCAGAACCTCCTGTCTGGAATTTTACCTGCATAGGTGTGCAGTGGTGTGTCCAATGCTTCCTGTACAGGTCAAAGGCCTCCTGCCTGGCCTGTGGCCACCAGCCACTTGGACATTCGGCCTGGCTTCCTCATGTGGCTGTTCAGTTCTCAGCCAGGCCAGCCACATCCCATGACTCAGGAGCCATGGAACTGGGGATTTTCCCTGTCAGCACTTGAAAGCAGAAAGACACAGGCAGGGGACTCGGAGTAACTTTAAATACAGAGGAATCGCCTGCTGCCCCATAACTCCCCAAATGATTCTCCAAGGGATCTTGGCTCCCTTTGGCAAACCAGTCCTCCATCCCTGCATGCTTCTGGACAACATTCTCTACTGTCTACTGCTAGGACAAATTCCTGAGGTTCTAGGTGGGGGCACTCTGTGGGAGTGGTCATCCTGAGGTGACAGATATGCTAAGTGACACTAGTACAGCCTGACCACCCACCTGCCTGCTTCTGTGGGTGACTCCACCGTCCCCCTTCTTTGAAGCCTGGTTGTTACCAGAGGTGGAGCTTCTCCTTGGGGGCGGCAGGCAGCAACAGAGTCATCTGAGACAATTCATGATTGTCCTCTTCACACCCTTCCAGCCCCAGCGACAGCTTGGAGGGGGAGATGTGGTCACACTCTGAGGCTGGCCAGCAGTGCTGTTATCTTCTGATGACATATCCCCATCCCCGATGAAAGAGCCTCTCGGGGTGACATTCTGGGACACATTCCAAGAGATATTGATTTCCAATGAGGACCAGCAGAAGAATGTGCCCTCACCGTGTGATTGGCAGTCACACCCTGGCGTGGCCCCAGAGAAGAAGATGACTGATTACCTACAGCCAGGCTGCCATAGGGCCCCATCGTGGAGTATGCCGATTTATCACTGATGTCTAGACTGCTGCGGAGAAGGGAATCGTCCACATCAGAACCCTGATTGGATAGGTGTTGGGGGCGTGTCCTCTTGGGTTGGTAGCACAGGATGGCAGGCATGCTATGCCTTCTACCACCCTGTTTGGAGATCTTTTCCTCCTCCTCCTCCTCCTCCTGGGGCTCAGGTGGGAAGTCGAAGGTGGGAAAAACAGGCTCAGAAGTTCTCCTTTGGGCACAGGGAAGGTGTGAAGATCTGTCAGGGTGACAGCAACACCTGCCTGCCAGAGCTTTCTTTGCCTGATGGTCACTCAGTCTCCCCAGGGTGCCTGGTGCTGCAGAATCAGGTATGTTGCCATGACCTGGTTGTATTTCTGGTATCTGAGAGACTGGCTGATTTCCTCAGGTTCATACCCTATGATCTTCATGGCCTTGACAATGCTTAGGCCAGATGGGCCTTCCAGAGTCTGTCTGCAAGTTGGTGGTGAACATGCCTCACCATCCCTGACCATCAGACGCTCAATGATTTGGTCGGCAGTGGGCCTTCTGCCAGGGTGAATGATCAGCAGTTCAATGATGACAGTGAAAATATCAAGGGAGATGTAACTAGGAATGCTGAGTTGGCAGCCAGGACCTGCCGCCTTACTTCTGCAGGAGGAGAAGCTCCGAATGGGAAGTCTCCAGAGACCATAATGAAGAGGAGCACTCCCAGGCTCCAGCTGTCTATGGGATAGCCATCGTATGGCTCTGCCCCAAAGAGTTTGGGGTCACAGTAGGGCAGAGTGCCATGAAAATCCACTATCCTCTCCCTGGGTTGGACTTTAACTGCCAGGCTGAAATTGCTCAACTTGGCATTTCCCCTGCCATCAACCAGGATATTTTTGGCCTTTATATCCCTGCGCACAATGTTGTTGCTATGGCAGTACTGTACTGCATATAGTATCTGGCTAGATCACCTTGGGTCTCCTGGTCCGGTAGAGAGCCCCATTCAAGGATGTGCATCCTCAGCTCTCCCTCTGAAGCAAGCTCCATTACCATGTAGTTGCTGTCTCTGGTTTCTACCACGTGAAAAAAAACCTAATTACATCTTTCATAACATCTATCTCATTGGCTATGATGGAAGCATTCTCATCGTTCTAAGGATTTTTACAGCAACACAGTTGACTGTGGGAATATGACAAGCTAGTTTGACTTCAGAGAAATGTCCTTACCAAGAGTTATCATCATTTTATAGTTTGTGCTGAAGATCTCATCGACAGAGGAGCAGGCCTTCATGTCCTGCTCCATGGTCAGGTCCTCCATGATTGGTTAGAAACAATCTCACCTTGAGGAATTAAAAAAAAAACTAAAATATTAAGGGCATGCCTACAAGGGATTTTATAGCTCTAAATTTCTACATCAAAAATTAGAGACATCAAGAAAACAAATGACCCAATTAACTATGTGCTAAAGATCTAAACAGAGAGTTCTCGAGAGAAGAAATAAAGATGGCTAAGAAACATCTTTGAAAGTGTCCAACATCATTAATAACTAGGGAAATGCAAGTTAAAACTACCTTAAGATTTCATTTCACCCCAGTCAGACTGGCTAAGATCAAGAGAACAAATGATACCAAATGCTGGTGGGGATGTGGAGAAAGGGGACCACTTACTCACTGCTGGCGGAATTACAAACTCATGAAACCCCTATGGAAAGTAGTGTGGAGAACTCATAAAAATAAACTAAAAATGAACCTACCATATGACCCAGTTATACCACTCCTTGGCATATACCCAAAGGACTCATTCTATTGCAGTTACTTGTACAACCATGTACAAAGAGCTATGGGAATAAAGGAGAAGAGGGAGCTCAAAAGAGGTGGGACTGTAGCATATAGGAATTATCAAGGGAGAAATGGGGCAAATGGGGACACTTTAAATGGAGAGGGCATGGAGGGAGGATAAGACAGGGAGAGAAAGAAGAGAGCTAAAAAGTGCCTAACTAGTATAACAAACCAGAGGGAATTTTATTAGTCCAAACACTTACTGGAAAATTACACATACAATATCCCTACATGAGTTCGTGAGTATAGCTGAAGACTACATAACAAGAAACAGTGCCAGACAAGAGAAACCTTCCTTTGAGTTGTTGGCCAGGATAGTCCAAGAGACCTCCAAAATTACACAGGCTGTTACCACAGTCCTTGACTGACTCCCAGGACCCTATTGCTGGACACATACTTTGGACACAGGATTTGGAGCAATGGAGCTGGAACCGACCTGGACGTCACCTCACCTGAAGGCTCGCTCTCATAGCTTTGGAGAGCACTATGCAAGCTGCTAGGGAGAACATCAATTGATGGTCCAAACTCAGCTCTAAGGCCTAAAACCCACATCAATGACCAGTATAGCAAACGACATTGGTGCAATAGTAGCACTTTTATCTTGGGGGTAATCAGCAACTACCTAATTGGACTTAAAGCCCACTCAATGGGAGTAAAGTGATGTGTGGTAATGAAAACCTAGCCAAATGCACATAACTGGAGAGGTCATAGATCTTAGAGATAACTCCAAGGCTGTCACATTCCTAGACAAACGCAATTTCTTACTATGTGCAAAATACAGATCCTTAAATTTATAGACAAGTATCCCAGTCACGACCCATCAAAGAAGCTTCTTTTTCAAGAGACAGCAATACAGAGTTCCCCAACTGGCCACACACAGGGATTGTCTGTGATTGTCCAAGTCTAAATGGCACATCTAGGATGCAACTAAGGCTCACAGAACGTAGAAGAAGGGATGATGAGAACACTAATGCATCTTTCAACTCTCATCAATGAAGCTCCCTCATGCAGCAGAGGACCAGGAATGCAAAAGGTCACACATGGCCAAAAAGCAGAGAATGTAAGAGTCTACAGAGTGTGGGTCTTTGGGACTCCTCTATCAAAATCCACCCACCTAGGGCTCAGGACAGTTGTGGAAGAGGGGGCAGAAAGATTTTAAGAGCCAGGGAGGAGGTGCATAACCATACAAAAATAGTCCTACAGGCTCCAGGGACTCTTCTTATACAAACTTACAGCAATGTTGCACAAGACCTATGCCAACTTAAGCAGACAAAAACCCAGCACAGAACTGGAAATGAGGAGCAGGCCCCAATGTTAATCGAAGAATTATTGGCAGCTGATTACTGCTAGGTGAGGAAGAGCTGATCTTAAAGGGCAAGATTCTAGATAGAGTAACTAGATCCCAGTGGATGAACTTGCACTGAGGGACATTTGGGGACACTACATGACAGAATGTATGAACTCCAGTGGCTTGAGGGGGCGCTCTTGGCGGGTGCCAAAGGGGAAGGGGGTATAAAGATGATTTTCTGTATGAAATACACAAAAATTCAATAAAAAAAGAGACATCTCACACTACCTCCTGGAGTATTTCAAAAGCATAAGAGGCTGAGACCAAACAATTCCCAGACAGGAGACAGGAAGCAGAACAAAGATCTGCAGTTGGCAATGACTAGACAACTGAAAGTAGAAAACAAAGGCTCCAAGAACCAAAAGTTATCGGAAAGGACCATGGACTTGGCAGACCCTTGTCTCATCTAATGCTGAGAGCAGCACAAATAACATCAGAATCAGAAGAAGGTGACATTACAACGGATGCCATAGAAACATGGAAAGTCAGTAGGGAATAATTTGAAAAGTAGCATCTCAGTGTAGAGGAAATTCTGGAAGTAGTGGACACATTTCTGTTAGAACATGACCTTCAAATTTAACTGAAAGCATATGAAACAATCAATAATAAGAAATTATTTTGAAGCCTTTATAAGAAACTCTGAACACAGGGATGCTCATAACCGCATTGAGTCACTGACTAATTCGACCAGATATTTAAAGAACAAATATTGGGGGCTGGAGAGATGGCTCAGTGGTTAAGAACACTGGATGTTCTTGCAGAAGACCAGGGTTTGAATCCCAGCACCCACATGGCAGCTAGCAACTATCCATAACTCCAATCCCAGGAGATCTGACAGCCCCTTCTGACCTCTGTGGGTATTGCATAACACGGGTGCACTTACCTACATGCAGGCAATACACACATACACATAAAATAAAAAAGAACAAATATCAGTGCTCCTCCAAGTATTCCATAAAATAGACAATGAAGGAACCATTCCAAATTCATTCCTCAAAACCAGTAGTAACTTGATAGCTAGACCAAGTGAGGACACTGTCCTGGTTAGTTTGTGTTGTCAACTTGAAACACATGGGAAGAGGGAACCTCAATTTATGAATGACCTCTATCAGATTGGCCTGTGCCTGTCTGTGCTAATTTTCTTGATTGCTGGTGGATGTCAGTGGGGCTGGGTCACCCCTAGGTGGTGGCACCACTGGACAGGTAGTCCTGGGTTGTATAAGAAAATGGGCTTAGCACAGGCCAGGGAAGCCAGTAAGAAGTCTTCCTCCATGGTCTGTGCTTTAGCTGCTGCCTCCAGGTTCCTGCCCTGAGTTCCTGCCTTGACGTCCCATGATGATGGACTGTGAGCTGTAAGCCAGTAACCCTTTGTTCCCCAGGTCAATTTTGTTCTGAGATTGTATCCCAGCAATAGAAATCAATCTAGGGCAGATATAAAAGCTGAGGAAAACAATACCTGTTTCCTTGATGAGCATAGTTAGGAATATCCTTAATAAGACTATTTAATATGCCACACCAAGTTTCATAACATATTAAAAATCATCCTATAATACTTCAGAATCAAGATATGCTCACACAGGAAATCAAGGATTGTTCCACATATGTAAATCTGTGAACAGTACATCACAGAAGCAGAATCAAGGACAAGGGTCCCATTGTCAACCCATAGTCAGCCAAAAGGAAGACGAAATCTTGTCACTCTAAGGAAAATACATGGAACAGAAGAGGGTTGCTCTTCCAGGAGCAAGCCAATCACACAGGCAGGTATCATTTACTTTCATATGTGGAATTTGACAAGTAAGGGAGGTCTTGGATGTAAGACTGCAGAAGAGGAAGTGATTTAGAGAAAGAGAAATAGAGATGTTTAATCACTAATATGATCCAGGGTCATTATATGCATGCAGGGATTGTCCTAATTCCTCATTATTGTACAATCAATCCAAATTAAGAAAAAAAAATAAAAAGAAAAGGAGAAATAAATCAAAATAAAATATGACAAAGATAAATGAAAAGGTTTCAATGAAGAAAATGGGGTTAGCTAAGAAAGATAAAACAAGCACAAGTCAAAGAAACAAATAAAGAATGGAACAATATCAAAATGCAAATCCCTATCTTTTTTCATGGAGTTTAAACCTTTATTGTCTGATTTGCTATAACTTTTTCTGCCTTTATAACTTAGATTATATATATATATATATATATTAGAAAAAGCATTTTATTACAGCTTAAACATACTCATTAAC
>NW_008360310.1:2002716-2005989 GCF_000622305.1 Nannospalax galili
AACCTTTAAAAAAGATCTCCATTTCATTTTAAAATATACTGTCTATTGCAGAAAGACTCATTGGTTTTGCTACTAACACTGAGATCTAGGCGCATGCATCTCTAATCTGTATGTATCTGATTATTACTAGTCATAATCAGTGGCCCTTGGATCCTTGGCACCTGTGTATGTCTATGAAGTCATTGGGTAGATTTCAATGGTAATGTTTATCACCTCTACCAAGTAACATGACATAAATTTTTATGCTTCATCCTCAAATATAATTTATTTTTTAAAATTTGTTGATTTTTTTGTGTGTAGATATCACACAGAACATCCCAAATCATCTTATTCAACTGTACACCCACTTTCCATATGGCACCCTCCCATAGTCCCCCCACTAGAGTCCTTACACTCTGTTATCCCTGCCACTGTCTGCTGTTATGTTGTCACCCCCAGCCATTCCCTGCTATTTGTCCATCTGGCGAATCTAGTCAACCTATCTAGAGGTCTTTGTTTTAGGAAGGTCAGCTTTTCCTCATCTAGCAGCAATCGGTCATCAGTATTCTTTTAGGTAAGATTGGGGTCTGCTGTTCATTTTCCCAGTTCTATGCTGGGTTACTGTCTGGGAATCCCTTTGGCTACCCTGGCCAACAACTCAAAAGAAGGTATCTCCTATCTGGCATTGTTGTTTGTTCTGTAGCCTATAGCTATACATATGGACTCTTAATTACATTGGCCCCTTTAATCTTTGGTTATACTTTCCTTTTGGGTGTTTAAGGTCATACAGTTGTCCCAGATAAACCAATTTATTTTTACTCTTAAGGCTGTTTAAGGATTTGTTCCTCAGGGGTCACATGGGCTTGGGAGGAGCCCCTGGCTCTTTTCTTTTACCAGTTCCGCCTATGCTAAGATAAGTCAAAGGTCCTGCTCAACCATGGCTGGCTTCACTTGGAAGCATGGAGGAAATGATTTCTCTGTGTTGACCCTCCTTTTTGTAGACCACACACTGGTTCAAGTCCATCTCATGGGGTCTCCTCAGCCTCCTTGATCAAGAGGACAGGTGACCCACCACAATTACAGGACATTTTGGGAGATGCTCATAGTCCCCTGGAATGAGTCACCCTAGGAGGGCAAGGAACAAAAATTGTCCTTTATGTCCCTCTGACCAAATAAGTATAGGCCTCAAAGTATGTCTGTTAAACATCCAAGAAGGTTAGTTCCACCAGTCTGGTATTTTAATTACTGTGCGCCATGTAGATAAAGCTTGGTCAAAGACCAATTGTTCTCAGATAAACCTTGCCTAGACATATATTTCTTGATCTGGTGTGTATAATTTGTCAGTAAGTTGTTGGAATAATATGGTTCCCACTGTTTTTTAAAACTAGCTAGGCATAATTTATCTCTCACATTGTCTAACCTTTTCATCATGGTTTCCCCAACTGAGGTGCCCCCATTTTCCCCATTTCTCCCTTACTAATACCCTTCTTCTATGGTTCTACCTCTCTTGAGCTCCTTCTTTCCCTTTATCCCCTAGGTTCCTTGTATACCCTTCCCTCCCCCTCCCTTAAACTAACCCAATTTTTATCCGTATCTCCCTTATTAACACCTGTTTCCTACTGTTCTCTTTCATATTCATTCTTTTCCTTTACCTCCCTGGTTCATTTTCATTATTCTGGTTCCTGTAGTTATGACTAGATACATAATTACTTATCAGGATTTGGTGCCAGGACCCACATATGAAGGACAACATATGTCATTTTTTTTTCTGAGTTTGTGTTACTTAGTATAACAGTTTCCAGTTCCATCCATTTACCTGCAAATTTCATGATTTCATCTTTCTCTACTACTGAGTAAAACTCCATCATGTAAATGGACCACATTTTTATTATCCACTTGTCAGCTGAGGGACACTTAGATTGCTTCCATCTCTTAGCTATTGTGAAAAGAGCAGCAACAAACATGGATGTACAAGTGTCTCTGCAATAGGATGAGTTCTTTGGGTATATGCCAAGGAGTGGTATAACTGGGTCAAATGATGAGTGTTCCCCTTTCTCCACATCCTTGTCAGCATTTGGTATCATTTGTTCTCTTGATCCTAGCCAGTCTGATTGGGATAAGGTGAAATCTTAAAGTGGTTTTAATTTGCATTTCCATAATTACTAGTGATGTTGAACACCTTTTAAGATGCTTCTTTACTATCTTTATTTCTTCTTTTGAGAACTCTCTGTTCAGCTCCTTAGCCCATCTTTTAATTGGGGTACTTCCTGTCTTGATTCTTTGTTTTTTTGAGTTCGTTATATATTCTGGAAATTCAACCTCTGTCAGATGTGTCGCTGGTGAAGATTTTCTCCCATTCTCTGGATTTTCTCTTCACTTCCCTGATTGCCTCCTTTGATGAACAGAAGCTTTTTAGTTTAATGAGGTCCCATTTGTTGATTCTTGGCCTTGATTCCTGGGCAATTGATGTCCGGTTTAGAAAACCCATTCCTACACTTATATCTTGTAGGTTATTGTCAATGTTTTCTTCTAACAGTTTCAGAGTTTCAAGTGTCACATTGAGGTACTTGATCCATTTGGTTGACTTTTATGCAAGGGGAAAAATAGGTGTTTAGTTTCATTCTTCTACGGGTGGACATCCAGTTTTGCCAGCACCATTTGCTGAACATGCTGTCTTTCCTCCAGTGAATGTTCTTGGCCCCTTTGTCAAATATCAGGTGGCTGAAATTGCATGTACTCATATTTGGGTCTTCAATTTTGTTCCATTGATCTATGGGTCTATTTTTGTGCCAGTACCATGTTGTTTTTATGACTATAGCTGTGTAATACAGTTTAAAATCTGGTATAGTAATGCCCCTGGCATTCCTCTTAGTGGTCAGGGTTGCTTTGGCTATCAGAGGTCTTTTGTGCTTCCATATGAATCTTAGTATGTTTTTGTCCAATCCTGTGAAAAATGTCATGGGGATTTTGATTGGCGTGCGTTGAATTTATAAATGGCTTTTGGTAGGATGGTCATTTTCACAATATTAATTCATCCAATCCATGAGCATGGAAGGTCCTTCCATCTTCTGAGGTCTTCCTCAATCTCTTTCTTTAAAAATTTAAAATTTTCATTGTAGAGGCCTTTAATGTCTTTTGTCAGGTTTATTCAGCAATATTTTATTTGCAGTTATTGTGAAAGGGAATGTTTCCATGTACTCATTCTCTGATTCCTTGTTATTGGTATATAGAAAGGCTACAGATTTTTGTAGATTAATTTTGTAATATGCCACTTTACTGAACGTGTTAATTATT
>NW_008360310.1:2006412-2007157 GCF_000622305.1 Nannospalax galili
CATTAAGGATATGGGTCTATAGTTTTCTTTTTTGGTTGTATCTTTACCTGGCTTTGGTATTAGAGAAATGCTGGCTTCATCGAAGGAATTTGGAAGTTCTCCCTCCATTTCTATCCTTGTGAATAAATTAAGTAGTGTTGGATGCAGATCTTCTTTAAATGTCTGGTAGAATTATGCTGTAAATCCATCTGATCCTGGGCTTTTTTTAGTTAGGAGGTTTTGTTTCTTTTTGTGATATGGGTCTGTTTAAGCTGTTAATCTCTTGGTTTAGTTTTGGTGGTTCCCATGCCTTTAGATATCCATCCATTTATTTCAGGTTTTCAAATTTAGTAGCATATAGGTTTTTAAAGTATTCCCTTATAATGTTCTGGATCTTTTTGGTGTCTGTTGTGATGTTTCCCCTTTCATCTCTGATTTTGTTGATTGAATGTGTTGTGTGAAAGCATATGTGTATGTGATGTGTGTGTGTCTCTTTTCTCACAGATACCTTGTACTCTTTGCATCCCACTTTTCCATTTGTTGTTGCTTTTCAAGTGTCTTGAGTTGCAATGTTAAGTCATTTATTTGTGTTCTTTCCGATTTTTAAATGTAGGCACTTAGAGCTATGAACTTCCCTCTAAGGACCGCTTTCAATGTGTCCCAGAGGTTTTGTTGTGTTGTATTGTCCTTTTCATTTGGTTCCAGGAATACTTTTATTTCTTTCTTAATTTCTCTTTTGACCCATTCATCATTCAGGAGTGTGTTG
>NW_008360310.1:2007316-2010478 GCF_000622305.1 Nannospalax galili
GTGTTCATGTGGTGACTAGGGCTTCTTCCAGTGTTGATTTTAAGCTTTGTTGCATTGTGGTCTGATAGAATGCATGGAATTATTTCAATCTTTTTGTATGTATTGAGGTTTGTTTTGTTAAGATCTGGTCCATACCATTTTCTTGAGATTCCTCTCCTTCCTGTATGCCTATGATTCTTAAGTTTGGTCTTTTTATGGTGTCACACAATTCCTGCATGTTCCATTCTTGTGTTTTCTTAAATTTTTCATCTTTGTTTGAGTGGTCTAGTTCATGCACTTTATCTTCCAGTCTTGATAATCTGTTTTCCATTTCATTTATCCATTGGTGAGGCTTTCTCCTGTCATTTCTAATTGGCTTACTGAGTGTTTCACTTCCTTCATTTCAACCTGAGTAGTCTTCAATATTTCTAATTCTTTTCTGAATTCATTCAGACCTTTATCCCTATCTTCCTTCAGTTCTTTGATTTCTTTGTTTGTGTGTTCTTTAAATTCACTGAATCCTTTTATCATGTTTATAATTGTTCCTTTGAGATCCATGTCCTGCTATCTGTCCTGTTATTTCTAGGTGGTTCTCATTGTACTCCTCTACAGGACTCTTGGTATTTAGTGGGGATATGTTATTTTGGATTTTCATGTGAGTTTGACATGTGAATTTCTTTTGTAGTTTCTGATTCTTGTGTGCGACTCAAGCCTTGAAGTTTAGGTCTGCTTCTTTTTGTAAACTTTACGGTTTGCTTGTTGGGCTTGAAAACCTGGTTAGTCTAGGCTTCCAGTACTCTCTTTGGTTTTATGTTGGAGTGGCCAAATTGCTTTCGTCTTCTGGAGCTCCCACAGAGGCCCAAGTCAGATGAGGATCAGATGCTCTCAGGCTTTCTCTTGAGGTCTGCATCCCTCCAGGAAAGATGTTGTCCTCAGGGATTTGGGGGCTTGACTGACCTGGGAGCAGTGCCCAGGAAAATGCTGGGCTTGGGCAGCTGGTGGCCATGCCACCCAGGGAAGCAGAGAGATGTGAGGGCAGTACCAGGCCCCAGAGGGCTCCTGGGAACCTCGAGAAGGAACTGGGTTGGTCTGGATGCAAAGGATCAGGAAGCAGTGGTGGCACCGAGACAAGTGGTCAGCCCCAGTGTCTGGGGTGCCAAGACAAGAATTGGGCCAGTACCCGGGCTAGGAGGAGACATGGGGCAGGGGAGCTGGGAGGATGAATGAGGCTGGGGGAGTCAAGGTGTGGTGGGTGCTGCTGGACTTAGGAGAAAGGCTGGTGGGTTGTGCAGCCCAGGGAAGTAGAGGGAGGTGAGCCCTAGTGCTCTTTTTCAGTACAAACTGTATTTCTTTCTGCCCCGTTTGCTCTCTTTCACTGTAGATCTGCATAATATTCACCATTTATAGCCATGCCACCATTTCTGCATTAGGCTGTCTTGAAATTTCTTCTGCCAAAGAAACTAGTCAATTGCTTTTCAATTTAGCCTCAGGGAAGCTTTTTGGTCTAGGACAGACTCCAGCCAGATTCTTTGTCAAAATATCCCAAGTGCTGCTTAAGTCCTTATTTCCCTCTGAAACTACATTGTTCTCAGCACGACTTTCTTCCATGTGCCTACTAGAATGGCCTGTTAAGCTCTACTTACAGCAGTCAACTGCTTTTCTAGCCCAACCTTCCAAAGTATTGCACATTTCTTCAAAACCCCACATGGTCAGGTTCTTCACAGTAGACACCCCACTCCTGGTACCAATTACTGTATTAGTCACTTTTCTGTTGCTGTGATAGTAACACTGACCCAAGCCATTTATAGAAAGAAGATTTTATTTGAGCTTATTGTTCCAGGGGAATTACAGTCTGTCATGGCTGGGAGGCATGGTGGCTGGAGGTGGCAGGACCAGGAGCAGCAGAAGCTAAGCTCTCACATCATCATTCAGGCACAGTAAGCAAGAGAGCAACTGGAGATCCAGCAAGGCTTAAGAACTCTCTAAGCCCACCCCCAGTGACGTGCTTCCTCCAGGATAGCCACACCTTCTAAAACCTCCCAAAACAGTGCCATCATCTGGGGACAAATGGTCTAATACTTGGAGCCTATGGGGGCCATTTTCATTGAAAGCACCATAATCATCTATCTATCTAATTATCCATCAATATATCTATCTCATTATCTATCTATCTATCTATCTATCATCTATCTGTGTGTGTCTATCATCTATTAGAGAAAGTGTCTCATGCATCCCAGGCTGGCCTTTAACTCCATATATAGTAGAGGATTATTGTGAAGTCCTGATCCTCCTGCCTCTACTTCCATCTAAATGACCTTCAAGTGCTCACCTCTAAATAGGACATCTCTATGAAACCCTGCCCTCCCAAGGCTCGGGAAATATTGCAGAAGGATGTAGAAAGAATGTAAGTGCCAGAGGATGGGTAGGAGTAACAGAAGCCAGTTTGACCACTACTGTACAGACCTGGTTTGCAGACCATCTAGCTTCCTGGAGGAAAAGCTTTTCTCTGAGTGAGATGCTAAATTGGGATCTAAAGGGTCCGTCCTCCTGTGTCATGGATATCAAGAGATCTTCAGAAATAGGAAAAGTTTTGTAACCTCCTTACCCTCCTGCATCTGTGTGAAATTGTTTAAACATAAGTAATGGGACAAAATGACAACAGTCAGGGATCATGTAAATCACACACATTTAGCCACTTGCTTTTCCCTGGCAAACCCGAACTTGTAACCTATTCTCCTCACTACTGGTCTATTCACTGTTAAAAAGCATTTCCACTTAATAACTATTTGTGTGTGTGTGTGTGTGTGTGTGTGTGTGTGTGTGTTTAGTGTTATGCCTGCATGTACATAAAGTGCACTTGTGTCATGTAATACCCACAGAGGCCAGAAGAAGGCATCAGATCCCCTGAAACTGTAGTTACAGATGGTTGTAAGTTGCCATGTGTGTGCTGGAATTTGAACCTAGGTTGTCTGTGAGAGCAGACAGTGCTCTTCACCATTAAGTCATCTCTTCAGCCCCATTATTACTTTTTTTTTTTTTGAAGAAGCAGTGGAAATGGAAAACAAGGGAAATGAAGTGACTTTCTTCCTATTTCAGGCTTTTTCTTTCCAGTCTTTCAGATTGCCACTTCTGTTCACTGCTTTTTGGATACTTCTTCAGAAATATTTTACCTCTGTAGTATTT
>NW_008360310.1:2010505-2039056 GCF_000622305.1 Nannospalax galili
ATTATATGCAAATATGTGAATTTAACAATGCTTTTAAAAAGATATTCTTTATTTTCATTTTTATGAGTGTTTTGCTTGCATATATGTATGCATATATGTACAATGCCTGTGGGGGTCAGAAGAGGGCATCAGATCCTCTGGAGCTGGAGTTATGGACATTTGTTAGCTGACATATGGGTGATGGAAACTGAACTTGGACCCTCTGGAAGAGCAGTAAGTGCTTTTAGCCATGGAGCCATCTCTCTAGCTTCATACATGAAATTTTATTTGTTTACTTGAAGCAGGGTCTCAAGTAGTCCAGGCTGACCTCTAACCTGGATCTACTTCCCAAGTTCTGGAATTATAACCATGTGCCAGAGTGCCCAGCTATACATGAATATTTGAACTTGAAGTTCCTTCCCTCTATACCATTCTATCTTAAATTTATTTTTAAATTGTTTGTATGCATGTGTGCCTATATGGGGCTATGTGCCCATGAGTGCAGTGCAGTACCTGAGGAGGCCAGAGGTGTAGGTTTTCTTGGAGCTGGAGTTAAAGGCAGTTATGAGCTGCCTATGTGGGTGCTGGGACCTGAACTCATGTTCTCTGCAAGAGCAGTAAACACTCTTAAAGGCTGAGCCATCTCTCCAGCCCCTGAATATTTATTCTCTTTTGTTTTGTTTTGTTTTGCTTTGTTTTGTTTTTTGAGACAGGGTCTCCCTATAACCCCAGCCAGGTTAAAACATACTATGTAAACCAGGCTGGTCACCATCTGACAGAGATCCACCTGTCTCTGCCTCTCTAGTCATGGGACTAAAGACCTGGGTCACCACCACATTGGATATTTATTTTTAAACAATAACAACAACAAAAGGAGTGGGGCCTAGTGTGATGGCACACTGCTTCAATCCCAGCATTCTGTATGCAGAGGCAGGAGGAGCTCTGTGACGTCAAGGCCAATCTGATCTACATATGGATTTCCAGGCCAGCCAGGGCTACATAGTGAGAACCTGTTTGAAAAACAAAAACAAAAAAAAGTTGTACAAAAACCAAAGGAGTATGAACATAGTCTATTGTTTCATGCCTTGCTTTTTTCTGCTTGTCACTATGGTTTGGAGACAGTTTTTAAATCTGAAGATGGATGCCTTTCTTGTTCTTTCTTTTTTTTTTAATTTAAGTGTATGACTATTTTTTCCTGCATATATGTAAGTGCACCCATGCAAGCAATGCCAGTGGTGGCCAGAAGAGGGTTTCAGATGCTGTGGAACTGGAGTTAAGAATGGTAGGCACTATGTGAGTGCTGGGAACCAAACCTAGGTCCTCTGCAAGAGCACACAATGCTCTTAACTGCTGAGCCATCTCTCTAGCCCCAAATCTCTTTCTGTATAATGACATATCATTATAACAGAACATATAACATAGTATGGTTGTGGTCCAAGTCATTTATTGTAGTTTTCACTTTGAATCCTCTCACATGCCTTAGTTGATTGAGGGCAGCACTGTTCTCAATTGATGTCATGCCCAACCTGCCTGGTGTTCAGTAAACCTGCCATTTCCCCATTTACAATGTGTCTCCTATTCTCCATTCCGTTTCCTTCTCGTGCATTCTCATGCTGCTTCCCAGTTTAACCCTGGCCATGTCCTAGAGGGTTGCCTCCAAATTCTCAGTCTCTGCCACTTGCTGCCATCTGATTTCCTCATGCTGGAGTTCTGACTGGCCTCTTTTTCTAAAAAGTCTTCAATAGCTTTGCATTCATTTTGGTAATAAAAATGTCAGTGCCCTCCCCTCCCTCAGTGACACAGGGGGCATGGCATCTGAAGACTCCGTCACACTACCAGGTATTGGCCTGGCAAACAGCAAGCCTTTGCTGAAAGAGCAATCTTGCCTGAGAGATGTTCTCTCTGAGGGATTGTGGTGGTTTGAATGAAAATGTCCCCCATAGTCTTCATGTATTTGGACATTTTGTCCCCAGATGGTGGCACTTTTTTGGGAGGTCTTAGAAGGTGTGGCTATCGTGGAGGAGACACATCATTGGGGGTGGGCTTAGAGAGTTCCTAAGCCTTCCCAGATCTCCAATCACTCTCTTGCTTCCTGTGCCTGCTTGAAGGTATAGAGCTTAGCTTCCGCTTCTCCTCCACCTCTGCCGCCATGCTTCCCTGCCAAGACCAACTGTAATTCCCCTGGAACTGTAAGCTCAAATAAATTTTTCTTTTCATAATTGCATTGGTCAGTGTTTCTATCATAGCAACAGAAAAGTGACTGATACAGGGATGGCCGCAAGATCTGCTCACCACGATGGAGCAAGGCAAGATGGCAACAGAGTCTGCTTCAGAGCACAAGTAGATCCTGCAGAAGATCAAGAGCACTGACAAGCACTGCATCTGTCCCATGCTCAGGTACCCTGGCTTGCAGGTCCAGCTGCTCACTGTGCAGATAGCCACAGAGCCCAAGTCCTGGGACTGGCCCTGCGATGCACAGTCTTGTACTTTCTTCCTAGCCAGAAGAAGCTCCACATCAGGCCCTTCTAAAGGAGGTTGTCTGATAGAGGACCATGCCTAGGGATGCTGATCCCATCCATCAGCAGCCCCTCAGGATCCAGCACAATAGGCTTAGCTTGCTATGGAACTGCTCGTCACAGCTCAGGAAATTTGGTGCTAGGGAATGGAAGCCAGTGTCTTGCATGCTAGGCAAACCCATCAGTTGAGCTATCCACACAGCCCATAAATTCTTCCATACTTTGGTTCTGCCTTAGTTGGGCATTATTATCTTCTGTACTTGTTGTTGAAAATTATTCAGTAAACTCAGTTATGACACTTTTCCTTTCAATTTCCTGTTTTTTTCCTGGTCTTTTTCTGTGATGCATTCTGGCCTCTGTGCAGTCAGGGCTTTGAAAATTCCCTTAAAGTATTAATTAATTAATTAATTAATTAATTAATTAATTTGTGTGTGTGTGTGTATCTCATTGGGCTGTCTTCAGTTTGCCATAAAGCTGAGAATACCCGTGAACTTCTGATGCTAGTATCTCAGCTTCCTAAGTGCTGGGATTACAAGAAAACAACACATTACTCAGTTTTGTGCAGTGCTGGGGATGGAACCCACGGCTCCATGCCTGCTAGACCAGCAGCCTACCTACTGATCTACATCCCAGCCCCAGTAGTACATATTTGTAGAAATGTTAGCATATGAATTATTTTAAAATAGTTAATGCATTCTCCCTAAATTTTTCTTTGTTAGCACCAGTAAGTTACTTTTTTCTCTGGATAAAGAAATTATGTGGAGCCAGGCATGGTGGCGCACACCTGTAGTCCTAGCACTTGTGAAGCAGAAGCAGGTGGATCTCTGTGAGACCAGCCTGGTCTACATAGTGAGTTCCAGGCCAGTTGGGACTACAGGGAGACCCTATTTCAAAAAGACCAAAAAAAAATAGAAAGAAAGAAAAAGAAAAAAAAAGAAATTACTTGGGAATATATGAATTAATGAGTCTTTTTACCTTATGGGGACAGAATTAATACTAAAAATTAAAAATCCAGAGCCCACTGCATGATCCTATCAATTTTAGTTGCTTTTTCTAACTCTATATTGTTATTAGAGGATTTGAATAAAGACTTTTATATTTTTTATTTTTGTATGTTTCCATGCCACAATGCATTGTGGAGGTCAGAGGACAACTTGCAGGAATAGGATCTCTCCTATCATGTAGCTCCAAGGACAGAGCACAGGTCAACAGGCTTTGCAGGAAGTTACCTGCTGATCCATTTTCCTAGCACAAGGATTTGGATTTTTTATCTCATCTTTTCTTTGGGAGAAAACCCTAAATCTTACTGTCTTACTCAATGTTCCAACACTTTGACATTTATAACACAAATGGTACTCACTGCCTTTGTCTTTAGTCTAGCTTGTTCCTGGCCATATTCATGGGATGATCTCATCTTTTCCCCTTATGCCACCTTGAGGCAGCAGATGCACAGACTTGATGATTCAGGTTCCAGGCCTTACCCTGCATGTTCTTCTATTGTCATTATCTCCTGTTTCTCCTCACAGTCACTAAACAAGCTGAATGAAGTAAGTAGATCTACCCTAACCACCCTCAACTGTGGTTACAAGTTCACGTTCCTCTATTTCTCTTCATAGAATGTCTCTTTATATTTCCTCTATGCATCACAGAATTCTATGTTTTTAAGGCACCAGATTCTTAGCTATTCTCAAGATACATTTTCTAATAAACTAGTAACTAAGAACACAGAATAACAGTAAATAGGTGACAGAGTAATATATCTATTTAAGAAATTCTAGCTCTTCAAAAAACCATTTAGTTACACGGCCTAACCTGACGTCTTTCTAGTTATTATCTATATGTAATTTCTTGCTTTTTGCTACCTTCTCCATGACATGAAATTATTCTTCTAATTTTATCACGTTTTGTTTGAGAAGTCACAGTGTCTCAATTTTCCCTTGAATCTTACTTTAGTGTGGAACGATATCTGTCATGTTGGTAGATTCCCATGTATCTTAAGGCAATGTGTCTCTTCTTCATTGTAATTAGGAAGGCCCAACCATATCCACACAGAGAGAAGCTGCTGCCTAGGAAATTCTTTGGGGACAGTTTCCATCTCTTTCCTTTGTCTTCATCTTAATAATTATTTTGTTAGTGTCATATCTTAATTTTGGAACAAGATCTGAAAGGTGTTATGGTCTGTCCCTTTTTCTTAACTTACTGTGGATTTCTGATTTCTAGTACAAATACTAAAATTTTGGGAGCTTCTCTTTGAGCCTGTAGCAGGGGAACCCAGCTGCACATATAGCCTTGGCTGAAGAAAGTCCTCTGGTGGTAGAGGTTGTTCTCTTCAGCTCCAGCTTGGAGGGTCGCACATAGAGCAGTGAAGAAATCAGGGTACACCCTCCTAGCTAGCCAGATCGCTTGAGTCAGTCCTGGTGGTCAGAGGCATTACAGATGTCACAGCCAGGTTACCTTCTGTTCTCACATACTAACATTCTGATGCCAAGTCACTTATGAAGAGTAGCTCCATGTTTTCATTTTTTAAATCCCCTGTCTGTGCATCTACTCTGGTTTATTGAATAAGAGTCATTTCCTTATTTTTCTTGGTGGGTTATTTCAGTGTGCTTTCAGTCTAATTGTACTTAAAGCTTTTTCATTACACTTTTAACTTTAATAGTAGAGCACACTGCCATTTAGAGGAGCTGTATAGCCTGCTGTGCCAGTTCATACCTATAATTTCAGCACTCAGGTGGTATAGTTAGGAGGATTTTAGGAGCTTAAGGTCATCCTTTTCTACACAGAACGTTCAACACCAACGTGGGGTACATGAGAAGCTATTTTTTAAAGGAGCTTTATTGAGATATAATTCACATATTGTACAATTTCCTGTTTAAAATATATAACTCAATTACTTTTGGTATATTCACAGAGTTGTTCAACAGTCACCACAATCTAATTTTGAATTGTTTCATGAGTCCCAAAGAAACACATACCCTTTAATAATCATTTTTCATTTTACTTTTCCTCCCTCTCCAGGCCATTCTCTCTGTCTCTGTCTCTGTCTCTCTGTCTCTGTCTGTCTGTCTGTCTCTGTCTCTCTCTGTCTCTCTCTCTCTATCTCTGTCTCTCTCTGTCTCTCTCTGTCTCTCTCTCTGTCTCTCTCTCTCTCTCTCTCTCTCTCTCTCTCTCTCTCTCTCTCTCTCTCTCTCTCTCTCTCTCTCTCTCTCTCTCTCTCTCTCTCTCTCTCTCTCTCTCTCTCTCTCTCTCTCTCTCCCCCCCCTCTCTCGTTTAGTTTCTTTCCACCATGTGGGTTCTGGGGATTGAACTCAGGTTGTCAGGCTTGGAGCAAGTGCCTTTACCTGGTAAGCCATCTTGGATGTCTTCTTTTTATTTATGTATTTTTATTATATGAATGTGTCTTTTGTGTACCTGTATGCAAGTGAACCTATGTGTGCTGTAACCCGAAAGCTCCTCTGAAAAGCTGGAGTAGATCCAGGGCAAACTTGGCAACACAGAGCACACTAGGAAAAAGGGGTGGAGCCACTGCCATGTTGAGCTAGGTTGCACAAGGAAGACTGTGGAGGAGAGGCAGATGGCAGGCACATTTCAAATAGGGAAAAGGAAAAGCCTATAAGAATCTGTGTCTTTGTAAGTCATCCCCTCCCAAGTGTCATATAAACTATGCAAAATGCAAATAAAATGTCTTACGTCTTTCGTCAATCTGAGTCAGGACCCGGAGACCTTGAGTGGGAGGCAGTCTCCCAGAGAAAAGGGAAAATTTTAGTGAAACACGTGCAATGCCCATGGAGCTCAGAAGAGGGATGGGGAGCCCCTGGAACTGGAGTTACAAATGGTTGTTAGCTGCCATGTGGTTGCTGACCACAGAACCCTGGTCCTCTGCAAGAACAGCCAGTGCTTTTAACCACTGAGCTGTCTCTCCAGCCCCTGAGAGATCTTCTTTTGGTTTTTTGAGACAGGGTTTTTTGTAGCATGGTCTGGCTTTGAAAACATTATCTTTCCACTTCAGTCTCCCAAGTCCTGGGGTTATAGTTGTATACCAACATGCCTGGCATGCTATCTGTCAAAAACCAGATTCCTCCTTGAGGTCCTTTGATCTCCTTACCATGGAATTTGTATTCCTTATTATTAGCAGAGGTCTCACTGTGTAAGACTCTCTTGCTGCATTTATTTGACTTTTCTATTAAGACTTAATAGAAATGTTCCCCTCACTTAGTGTTCTCAACCAATGAGAGGTTTGATTTAATATTTTTTTAATTTAAAATACATTGTGTGTGTGTGTGTGTGTGTGTGTGTGTGTGTGTGTTTGTAGACAGGATTGCATGGTATGGTATGAGGGAGTTTGTTGTCTCTTATTTGTGTGGTACCTGGAGATCAAACTCAGGTCATCAAAGTTGGTGGCAGGCACCGTACCCACTGAACCATCTTGTCCCTCCCTGGTCTAAGGGTTTCAGTTGAGGGTTTTCTCTATAGCTCAGGTGCTGCCTTCCATTTCTGAAGTTCCTACCTTGTAAGAATGATGTGATTATTATATTTGGTCTTACTAAAGAACTTTGTTTTCAGGATTGAGTCTTGCTTATCCTCAAGAGTTATTTTGTGTAACTACCCACATTTAAAATTAGCCAAAAAAAGGTCTCTCTGGTAGAATTTTGCCTGTTTGTTTCACTCTTCAAACTATGTCTATAGAATAGATTTTGACAGGTGATTTAAGAGATAACTTATAATCCTATTGCAAACTGCTATTGTTTTCTTATACCTCCTAAATGTTTGTCTTATTTTTACAAAGCTGTACTCTCTGTGTAGGAATAATTTTTCTATCCTTTTGGTTTTGTTACTTTGTGAAGTTGATGTTTAGTGGAAATAAATCAAAGACTCTTACAAAGGTTGTTTCATGTCATTTGATAATTAAATATGATGACCTGGCTTTCTTACTTACTACATTTGGGCCCTTGGTCACATTAATTTTTTTCCAGCCCCTGTTCCTGTCACTTCCTTCCCATCAACTTCATCTATATAGAAATCACTTATGCATTATCTTTATTTAGGTCATCACACTTTCTCATTATTGGCCTTCTTTAATCAATCAGTTATTTTACAAATAGCCCACCACTCAAGTTGTTGGCAAATTTTTTCTTATCTGTAATGTGGGACTACCTCTGCATTGTAAAAGGAATATTTTAAGAAAGATTGAGAGAGACTTGAGAAATGGATCAGCTGTTAAGAACACTGGCTGTTCTTGCAGAGGACCTGGGTTCAATTCTGAGCAGCCATATAATGGCTAATGACTGGCTAAAAAAATCACTTCCAGGTGATCCAACGCCCTCTTTGGACCTCTTCAGACATTGCACACACATGGTGCACTTCATATCTTCCAGCAAAACAGTCATACAGATAAAATAATAATGAATTTTTTTAGAAATACAGATTAAGACACCCATCTCAGTGTTACCCCATCTCAGTGTTACCCCTTCTTGACAGTGTGAGCCCTGCTCTGCCTGTTACAACTGGGATTCAAATGTGAACTTAATGATATCTATTTTTGGAGTTTTGTTTAGTGGTTCTTATTGTTTTTTTAAGTTTTCCCATCATCAATGACTCCAGAATACTTACTGTGGGACACACTGCTAATGGAGGCAGTCAGAGTACTACTGGTGATCCAGCTGGGATCCTTTGGCTCCATCTGGATAGAAATTGTGGGCATGTGAGGAGAAGCCCTTTGGGTTGGTATTTGGCAGCTTTGCTGTTCGGTAGTGGTTGAGAGCAGTGAGCCCTGGCAGCAGAGAGAGAGAGAGAGAGAGAGAGAGAGAGAGAGAGGAGCAAGAGACAAATATTGTACTGCTAGTTGGGTGTGATGGCCTATACCTCCTGTTATCTCAACATTTGGGAGGTGGAAGCAGGAGGATCAGGAGTTAAAAACCAGTCTTGGCTATAGAGCAAGCTCAAGGCCAGCCTGCATATGTGAGACTATCAAAAAAAAAGTGATTACCTTTTTTGTGTAGTTGTGTAATTACCTTAACTTGTGTAGTTGTCTGACTCTCCCTCTGCAAGAGCAGGACAAGCTCTTATCTGCTGAGCTGTCTCTCCAGCCTCATGAGGCACATTTTCTATGTGTCCAAAGACTAAAGATGAATGTGGAGTTTAAGTCAAATATTTTCTTTCAATCTAATGGTGTCCCCCAGATGACCACTGGAAAAGATCAGAAAGGACAACTGGTGATATATGGAACCCTGTTTGTGTGTAAGTACATGTGTCAGAGGGGAGAGAGAGATACAGAGAGACAGAGAGAGAGAGAGAGAGAGAGAATTTTAAAGCAGGGGGGTGATGAAGTACAACTTATAGTCTGTACATGCAGGTAAATGCAGAGATGTCTGGGAGCACCTTGGTCCTTCAGCTGCAAACCTGACTCAGTCTATTGAGGAAACACCCCAAAGGCTTGGCTCACTAGAATCTGTCAAACATTTGCATTGAGGTCCCATGTGTATGTTCTGGACAATCCTCCACCATCCATAGATACTGCCACATACAACCACCCCCCAGTGTCCTCAACAACATCAAGCTTATCTTGTTTTCTTAGTCCTTCATTGCTAGGTTTTTACATCTGTGTTTATGTAAGAGTGGATGTTTATGTGCTGATGTGCACATGTGTATGTGGTTAAACTGTGTGTTTTCACATGTGTGCTTGCACATGTCTATGCTCATAATCATGTGCAAGGGAAAGTGTATGTAGTACTTGTGGAGGCCACAGGCCAGGCTCAAATGCCAGTCTACAGGCTTCTTTCACTGGCCTAGAGCCAGTAAGACTGAAAGGTATTCCTGTCATCTCTCAACAAGAGTAATTGGTCCATGTACAGCAGAGCATATCTACACCACGTCTTCCCAGGACAGCTCTGTGTAGGTCAGCTTTGAAAGATATTTTGTTCCTTTCTTCTTTGTATGTATGAAGGAAAAAAGGAAGGAAGGAAGGACAAAACCAAGTTAGATGGGTGAAATGATACGAGCCTATAATCCCAAGACTCTGGAGGGTGAAACAGGAGATTGCTGTGAATGAGGTCATCCTGGGTTACATAATGATATCCAGGGAAGAACTGTGCAGCATATAAAAACCCTCTATTAATAACAAAAACAGCACTCAGTAGTCAGAGGCAAGAGATCTCTGTGTGTATGAGGCCAGCCTAGTCTACATGGCAAATTCCAGACCAGCTACATTGTAGGAGCCTGTCTCTAAACAAAGATAAAACAAGAAAACCAAAAACCATCTGGGTTTTTATCCTCCTCTGCATAGAAGACCCAGCAAAATCAGGACATGGGACACAGCTGTAGAGCCACCACAAGGGGGGCAGTACAGATGAATACTTTCTGACTGATGCAGAGCCAGCAACCTCCTTCCTTCCCTTCCTGAACTGGCACAGATGGGGTGGGGGTCTCCTTGCTTTCCAAATCCTTCTGCTCCTCTGCCTCCCACAGGACCAGCAAGGCATTGGACCCCACTGCTATGCATGCTGGTGAGCCCTGTGCTCAGCCCTATTCCAGGTATGAGTCACAGTATCCAGAGGCACTATTTACTTTTGATCACACAGGGATGCTAATTCATGAGGAATATAAGGATTTTCTGAGTTACACGCTTTCTCTAATTTTGGCATTAAGGTTTTTGTGGAGATTTTGTTTAACATAGAGTATCATATACCACAGTCTGATCCTCTTGTCTCTACCACCCAGTACTGGGATTACAGGCATGCACCCCACACCTAATTGTACATTATGGCAGGGAAGTGCCCAGGGACCCAGGCATGCTACACACAACTGAGAGCTAGCCTTAGCACTGCTGTTTGTTTTTGTTTTTGAGAGACAGAGTCTTACTCCATCACCCAAGCTACAATGGAACTCGCTATGTGGCCCAGGATGGCCTTGTTCTTGAGGCTATCCTCCTGCCTAAGTGTTCCAAATCCTGGGATTACAGACATGCACCACTACCCAGATTCTGACATCTACTGTAAAGAAAACTCCAAGAATTCCATAGAACCAGCTAACTCTGAGGGGTGGGAGACTGCTCAAATTGTAAGTAGAAGAAACCCTTACATAGTAGACAAGGCTCAGACTGTCTTGAGCACCAGCTTCCTGTTCCTTGTGTCTTTTGTTCTTTTTCATACTGCTATATAGAGTTCAGACAATGCAGACTTGAGGGCTGCATTCCAGAACATCCTTCCACCCCTACCTGGCTGCATAGGTGACAGTCCTGGGAACCACTGCCTAAGGACTCTGATGTTTCTGGGATAGGGTGAAGTGGGAGGCACAGTGTCCTTTCTTCATCCCTCCAACCCTGCCCACTGCTCACCTGCTTAAGGAAGATGAGGGGAGGGTCTGGCTGCAACTCTTGTTTGTGGTGCTAGAAAATCCCTCAGTTGGACAAAAAAGGGACATTTAGACAGGTTAAAAAACAAACAAACAAAAAATATGGTCAGTGGTGCTGGCTTCTAAATCCAGGTCCCTGGAGAGCCGAAGCAAGAGGATCAGGAACTTAAGGTCTTCCACTGCTACATACTAAGTCCCACTGTAAACTGAGCTATTTGAGACCCTGTGTCAAAAAAAACAAAACCTGAATAAGCCTGTACATATAACTCAGTTGGGAGAGCTCTTGTCCAGCATGCAGGAAGGAAGTCCTGTGTGCATGCCCCAGGACCACATAAGAAAGGCTTAGTGTGTAGTACCTATAATTCCAGTTGTGGGAGGTGGCAACAGAAGGTTTTAAAGCTCAAGGTCATCCTCAACTACATAGTGAGTTTAAAAAACATGCTAATCCTGGGTACCTAGCTGCATTCCCTGCACTCAGTAGCTGAGGCAGTAGGATCAACAGTTCCAGCCCAGGCTGTACGATATACAGAAAACCTGTTTAAACACAGGAGGGAAATGGGCACCTTGTAGTGAGAGCAGACAACTACAGCATCCCTAGGAGTATAAGAGTCATGTGCTTTGGCCAAAACCAAACAATCAGAAGAACTGGACGTGAGCATGAAATTTAGAGAAAATCAGTGAGGAGTAAAGTGTTAGAAGGGGCAAGGTTGGCAAAATCTAGATATTGTATGGACAATTCTGTGTATTTCTGTATGAGAGAGAGAGAGAGAGGAGAGAGAGGGAGAGAGAGAGACCTTTTAGCGTCTCTATATTCCAGTGAATTGAGGACAGGGGAGCAACACATTTAGTTCTCAGGGGAACACAAAGTCAGCCTGATTCTTCATCCTGAAGTGGCCCAATTCCCTTCAGAAGATTCTCACTCTCAGTCTGAGTATGCCACCCTGGCCCAGTGGCTAGAGCCCAGCATGGATACTGAGGAGGGCATTCTTCAGTATAAGTCATATAAATAGTATAACTAGTATATACTGTGGGTGGTGGTGACAAAAGCCTTAAAAGTTCAAGGTCACCCTCAGCAACATATTGAGGTTAAGTATAGATAGATAGATGACAGATGATAGATAGATAGATAGATAGATAGATAGATAGATAGATAGCTGTCAAGGATGAGCTGTGGAGCATGCTGGAGAGGATGTGGAGAAAGAGGAACACTCGGTTACTGCTGGTGGGGAGATTTGCAAACTTGTGCAACTCCTATGTAAAGCAATGCAGATAACTCTTAAAAAAACTAAAAATTGGGGCTGGAGAGATAGCGTGGCGGTTAAGAACACTGAATGTTCTTGCAGAAGACCCGGGTTCAAATCCCAGCACCCACATGACAGCTAACAATGGTCCGTAACTCTAGTTCTAAGGGGATGCAACAGTCTCTTCTGTCCTCCGTAGGCATTGCACGACACGGGTGCCCTTACCTACATGCAGGCAATACACGCATACACATAAAATAAAAATAACAAATAAAAGAATTTTAAAAACTAAAAATTAATCAACCATATGACCTGGTTATACCACTCCTTGGCATATACCCAAAGGACTCGTCCTATTGCAGAAATACTTGTACAACCATGTTTGTTGCTGCTCTTTTCACAATAGCTACAAGATGGAAGCAACCTAAGTGTCCCTCATCTGACAAGTGGTTAACAAAAATGTGGTACATTTACACAATGGAGTTCTACTCAGCAGTAAAGAAAGATGAAATAATGAAGTTTGCAGGTAAATGGATAGGATTAGAAACTGTTCTACTAAGTCAAGTAACACAGACTCAAAAACAAATGGCATATGTTCTCCCTCATTTGTGAATCCTAGCACCAAATCCTTGTATGTGAGTACATACCCTGATGTAACTTCAGGAAACAGGAAAATGGAAAGTAACCAGGGTGGTAAAGAGAAATAAGGAACCCAAGAGAGAAGACTAGTAGGAGACAGGTGTTACTAAGGGAGAAATGTGTAAAATGGAGTAGTTAAATGGGAGGGCGGAGGAGGGCTATAAAGGAACTATAGGAATAAAGGGGAAGAAAGAGCTCAAGAGAGGTGGGACCATAGCAGACAGGAATTATCAAGGGAGAAATGGGGAAAATGGGGATGCTTTAAATGGGGAGGGCATGGAGGGAAGGTTAGACAGAAAGAGAGAGAGGAGAGATAAATAATGCCTAGCTAGTATAAAAAACTAGAGATATGGGGCTGGAAAGATGGCTGAGCAGTTAAGAGAACTGACTGCTCTTGCAGAGGACCCGGGTTTGATTCCCAGCACCCAGAGGACCCAGCTATGAACTGTCCTTAACTCCAATTCCAGGGGAATCCGAAGCCCTCTTCTGATCTCTGCGGCATTGCACAATATGGGTGTACAAGGCAATACACTTGTACACATAAAATAAAAATAATAATAAAAATAAAATAACAAAGAAAAGGAAAAAATAGCTAGAGGTAATCATATTAGACCAGAAACCCTACTGAAAAATTGCACATATCTCTACATGAGTCCATGTGTATAGCTGAAGGCTACATAACATGAAACAATGCCAGAGAGGAGAAACCTTCCTCTGAGTTGTTTTAGTAGTCTAAGAGAGTCCAAAAATTACACAGGCTATTGCCACAGCCCTGACTGCCTCCCAGAATTTGAAGTTAAGACCCTATTACCAAAGACAGGACATACTTCAGACACAGGATGTGGAACAATGGAGCTGAAACTGACCTGGAAGCCACCTTCCCTGAAGGCCAGCTCTCATAGCTTTGGAGAGCACTCTGCAAGCTGGTAAGGGAGAACATCAATCCATGGTCCAATCCCCAACTTCAAGGTCTAATACCCACATCAATGACTGGCACAGCAAACAACATTGGTGCAGCAGTGTCACTTTTTAAAAAATTTATTGCACTTTTGTAATTTCATACAATAGTTCTTTATCAAATTTAGACCTTCTCCCCATCCATGCACCCCCATCCCCACACCGCACCTCATGTATTCTATCATGTGTTTCCTATCCAGTCAAGCATTTGTACCCTGATGTCTTTCAGTATAAACTCATCCACTGGAGTCTAGTCAGCCCATCTAGAGACTGTAGATAAGGCATACTCTCCCTAACCCAGTAGTAATCAATCTCCAATTGTTCTCAGTCTAAGACTGGCCCGACACCCATTTATTTCCTCCCCAGTGGGCCCTTGTTTACGTGAGTTGGCATGGTCCTATGCTCGATGCCACCGTTGCCACAAGTTCACACGTGCAAGCTTCCAGTGGCCCAAAAGCCTCTTCTTCCCTGTGTTCATGAACCAGCCCTGGATCTTACAATCTTTCTGCCCTCTCTTTCACATTGGTCCCTGAGATGTGGTTGGGTGAGGTTCAATATAGGAGTCCTATCCAAGGATACACACTGCAGTCTTCTCTTCTTTAAAACTTGGCCAGTTGTAGCCTTCTGTGTGCATCACACTCTGTTGCATAAGGAAACTTTACTAGTGAGCGTTGAGGGATGCATTAGTTTTCTCCCTACCCCTTTTCCCGCTATGTTCCATGAGCCTTAGGTATAGAGGTTCAACAGTAGATGTGCCATCTAGTACTGGGCATCAATCAGACATATATTTTCTGTGTCTGACCAGTTGTGGAATTCTGCAGTAGCCTCCACCTGTTTCAAAAAGAAGCTTCTTTGATGAGTGGTGTACAGTATGCTTGTCTGTAAAAACAAAGATCCATATTTAGTATATGGTAAGACATTTCATTTATCTAGAGATATGAAAGGGATAGGGTTTTCTCTAGGATCTATGTCCTCTCCTGCCATGTGTATTTGGCTGAATTTTCAGAGCCACCCATGAATTCACTCCCATTGAGAGGGCTTTAAACCCAGTTAGATAGCTGTTGATTGCCCCCCAGATAACAGTGTCACTATTGTACCAATAGAGGTAGTCATTTGCCATGCCAGTCCTTATGGTTATTTGGCTTTAGGGCTGCATTGAACCATTGATTGTTTTTTTTTTTCCCTTGGCAGTTTGCATATTATTATCCAGCATTATGATAGCTAAACTTTGGGTATAAGACTTCCAGGTCAGTTCCTGCTCCATTGCTCCAAGTCCTATATCTGAAATATGTCCTGTCTTCAGCAGTAGGTTCTTACCTACTAGTTCTGGGAGATAAACAAGAGGTTTGGCAATAGCCTGTGTTATTTTGGGAGTCTCCCGGACCACTCTGACCAACCACTCAAAGGGAGGGCTCTTCTGTCTGGCACGATGTTCCTTATCAAGCAGCTCCCAGGTATACATATGCACTAATGTTTAGACACTGTATGTGCTTTTTTCATGGGTTTCAGGGGTATCACATTTCACTCTGGGTTTCCTAGCCCCCCAAGATTCATTTACTCTTTTTTCTTCCATTGGGCTTCCCTCCTCCCTTCCCAGTCCCAGTGCCCCCATTATTCCCACCCTCCCCCAATAACATCCACCTTCCACTGTCTTCCCTCCCCTGACTCCCCACACACACACCATGGCTCCTTGCATGTCCCTCCTTCTTCTCCTCCCTGCCAAACACTCCCACTTTTCTCACCTCTTCCAGGGGAACATCTGTTCCCTCCCCCTCTTTCAGATTCTTTCTTTTCCTTTACCTTCATGTATCCTTTTCATTTTCCTAGCTCCTGTACAGCATATTGTTTTTGGTAAGATGGTCATTTTCACAATATTGATTCTACCAATCCATGAGCATTGTAGGTCTTCCCATCTCCTAGTGTCTTCCTTTGTCTCTTTCTTTAGAGATTTGACATTTTCATTGTAGAGCTCATTAATGTTTTTGGTTAGGCATATTCCTAAATATTTTTTGAAGTGATTGTGAATAGGAAGCTTTCTTTGAATGCCTTTTCTGATTGCTTATTGGTATATAGAAAGGCCACTGATTTTTGTAAGTTGATTTTGTAACCTGCCACTTTACTCAAAGTACTAATTATTTCTAACAGTTTTCTAGTAGACTTTTTGGGATCTCTTATGTCTAATATTATATCATCTGCAAATAGAGATAATTTGATCTTTTTTCCCAATTAGTACTCCTTTAATTTCCTCCTCTTGTTGTAGTGCTTTTGCAAGAATTTCAAGCACTTTTATCTTAGGGATAATCAACAGCTACCTAATTGGACTTAAAGCCCACTCAATGGGAGGAAACTCATGTGTGGTACTGTAAACCTAGTCAAATACACATAGCTTGAGAGGTCATAGAGAAAACCTCAAAGCTGTCACATCACCAGACAAATGTAATTTCTTACTATGTACAAAATATGTAACCTTAAATTTACAGACAAATATTCCAGTCACCACCCATCAAAGAAACTTATTTTTCAACAGATAAATATTATTACAGAGTTCTACAACTGGTCATACACAGAAATTGTCTGTGAATTGCCCAAGCCTAAGTGGCACATCTACAATGCAACCCATACACGTAAGATTCATGGAACATAGAACAAGGGGTAAAGAGAAAACTAATGCATCTTTCAGTTCTCATCAATGAAGCTCCTTCATGTAACAGAGCGCCAGAAACACAAAAAGTCACAAATGGTCAAAACACAGAGAATAAGAGAAAGTGTGGGTCATTGGACAAGATTAAAATCCCCACCCATCCAGGGCTCAGGAACCATTATGGAAGAGGGGGCAAAATGATTGTAAGAGCCAGGGAGGAGGTATGTGACCATATGGAAATACAATCCTACAGGCACCTGGGACTCTTCTCAGGCAAACCTACAGCAATGATGTCAGCATGCACATAACCCATGAAACTTAAGCAGGCAAAGGCCCAGCACAGAACTGTGGAAATGAACAGCAGGCCCCAATCTTAGTCAAAGAATTATTGGCAGCTGATTACTGCTGGGTAAGGAAGAGCTGATCTTCTTAAAGGGAGGAACTCTTGATAGACTGCCTAGACCCCAGTGGATGAATTGGCACTGAAGGGCATCTGGGGACACTAACTTGACATTGTAGACCTCAATACAAATGATATAATGTATGAATCCCAGTGGAGGGATGTGTCCCAGGGGCCTGGTTCCTCCAAGGGGCAAGGCCTGCTGTGGAGAATTGACTGCAGAGAGTTAACCACAGAAGGAGGGGCTTCTGAGTGCCATCTTAGGACGAAAGCTGCAAGCAGCACTTATGGCAGGGCGTGGAGAGAAAGATAGACCAGGTATCTCACCCATGTGGTGAGTGTTGGGTGTTTGATTCTTTATATATGGTTTGTCTGATAGCAGCAAGAGACCTGGAGAGAATTCAGGTGACAGGGAGCTATGGCAGGGGGCCAATGGGGAAGGGGTTATAAAGATGATTCAAATATTCCGTATAACCTAGTGTGGTGGCACAGACCTTAATCCTAGCATTTGGGAGGCAGAGGCAGGCAGGGCTCTGTGAGTTTGAGGCCAGTCTGGTTTACGTAGTGAGTTCCAGGCCAGCTGGGGCTACAAGAAGGCCCTGTCTCAATAATATGACAAAAAAAGAAAGAAGAAAGAAAGAGAGAGAAAGATGTCTGTATGAAATACAAAAAAAAAATCATTAAAAAATTAAAAATGAAAAAATAGGTTTCATTATGACACATTCATACACACACTAAATAAATAATTAATAAATAAGTAAATAAAACCAGGAGGGAAAAAATTAGCAAGAAAGGAAAGGAAGGTGGGAGGGAGGGGGAAAAGAAGGGAAAGTAGGATATATTTGAGCTGGAGATACATCTCAGCTCAGTTGATAGATTGCCTACCTCACAAAAGCCCAGGGTTCAATCCTCAGTGCCAAAAAAAATGAAAACAAACAAAACAAACAAAAAAACATGAAAAAAGTAACTTTTTCCAGAATTCAAAAAATTTTGAATCTATAAATAAAAAACTAATAATACAGCTGGTGGTGTAGTCTGTGATTTGAAAATGCCCCAAACAGACAAACAGACAGGTGAATCTAGAGAAGGAAAGATAGGTTTATTATAGCTGGGCTACATTGGTTCCTAAAGGGTCTGAGAGTACTGCCGAGCCTAAGCACTCTGGCCTTTTTATATTGATTGTGTTGCTAGGCAAGCAAGCAGAATGCAGAAGCTTATCATTGAGCATTAAGCTTGAGCAAACATTACCAAGGAAATACATAAGAAATACAATTTTCCATCCAAACCCCCCACCTGAACCATAGTACATCTGCATGCCTTCCTCCTCATTCATAAACAGACATTATCAATCTTATTTACTTTGTCTTTTCTAGTCACAAAGTTCCCTCGGGGGTGGAGGGTGTTGTATAGCAATTGTATCCTAGAAATAAAGTTTCCCTAAGTCTTCCAACCAGAAAGGGGTCTGTTAGCAATAATTACTATTTTACAGAATCAAGCCAAGCATAACCTACAGAAGCCATAAATCAGCAATTAGCAGGAGCATTCTAGGATGCTCTGACCTGTTCCCAAGACAACCAGGGCCCAGTTGGCATTACCATACCTTGGGCCAACTGCCTGATAATTTCAGAAAGTAGAGTCAGCCTAAACTTTGGTGTAGCTATGGTCAAGAAGGTGCACTCTTACACTGGGTGTAGTGACACACACCTTGAGTTCCAGGCCAGCTGGGGCTGTAGGAGACAATGACTGAAAAGAAACTAATAATACTAAATAACTATGCGGTTCAAGAGGTGGAAGCTAGAAATTGGTAAGAAAACCACATGCCTTTTGCAATTTTTTGGACTTGTTCTTCTTTTTGAGACAAGGTCTCCCTGCGGCCCCAGCTGGCCTGGCACTCATCATGTAGACCAAGTTGGCCTCGATCTCACTGAGACTCACCTGCCTCTGCCTCCCAAGTGCTGGGAGTAAAGACGTGCACCACCAGGCCCAGCTCCTTTTGTAATTTTTTAAAGATTGAAAGATATTTGCATACAAAAAAGATGGGAGAATGAGACATGGGAAATAATAATAACAGCAATTGATTAATTTTTTAAATGCTTGTCCATGTGCATGAATACACATGTGGGCACACATGTATGTGCCTGTGCATGTATGTGCACATGTATATGGAGGCCAGAGGACAGCCTTGGGTGCCATTCTCAGGAGCTATTCATCTTCTTTTTTGAGGGTCTCTCATTGGCCTGGAGCTCACCAAATGCACTGGGCTGGTTGGCCAGGGAGCTCCAGAGATCCACCTGTCTCCACCTCCCCAGCACTGGAATTACAAGCATTTGCCACTGTACCTGACTTTTATTAGTTTTTTAAATTAACATGCAAAGTAATGGGTTTCACTGATAGCATTTTCATACATACTTTGCTTTTCTTGGTCCTCCTCCCCCACATTCCCCTATACCCCTCCTGGTGGTCCTCTTCCTCCCTCCATTAAACTTTCTTCTGCTTTCATGGCACATGTATTTTATTACCTTCTGTATTAGTTGCTGTTCTGTTGCTGTGATAAGATACCATGACCAAGGCAACTTCTAGAAGGAAGAGTTTATTTGAGCTTAGAGTTCCAGCAGTAAGGGTCCATAATGGCATGGGAGCTATGGTGGAAGGAGGTGGCTACAACAGAAAGCAGAATAATCACACTGTCAAGCAAACACAGGAACAGAGTACAAGAAATCTAGCAAGACTTAAGAACTCTTAAAGCTCACTCCCAGTGACATACTTCCTCCAGCAAGGCCCTATCTCCTAAAACCTCCCAAATCAGCACCACCTGGGGACAAAATGTCCAAATACTTGGAGCCTAACAGAGATACTGTCATTCAAACTACCACATTCCCACTCCTTGGCCCCATAGGCTCATGACCATATGAAATGCAAAATGCATTTAATCCACCTTCAAAATTCCTCATAGTCTTTACCAGTCTCAGTACCATTCAAAAGTCCAGAGTTTTGCTGGGCGTGGTGGCACATGACTTTAATCCCAGCACTTGGGAGGCAGAGGCAGGCAGATCTCTGTGAGTTCAAGGCCAACCCGGTCTACATAGCAAGAACCAGGCCAGCTGGGGCTACATGGAGACCCTGTCTCAAAAAGAACCGCCCCCCGCAAAAAAAGCCCAGTCTTAAAATCTCTTCTGAGACTCAAGGCAATCTCTTAAAGATAAGTCCCTGTAAAATCAAAAGACAAATTAGATACTTCCAACATGCAATGGAACCAAATACACATTACTGCTCCAAAAGGGAGGAATAAGGGCATAGTGAGGAAATATCAGGCCCAAACAAGATCAAAACTCAGCAAGGCAAACAGTAAATCCAGTAGCTCCAAGTCCATCTTCTGGGACTTTCCTTCCAAAGGTCTTAGATGGCTCAGCCTCTCCAGCTTTGCTTCCCACAACATACATCCAATGGCTCCTTCACTCTTACAAAGCCAGCACCACGTGAATGACACTGTCAAGTTTGGGTGCCAGTTTGGGATGGACCCTGGCCCACTTCATCCACATTGTGGGTTTCAGTTTTCTAGGAGAAATCTCCTTAGGCTTTTTCTTTCATAATCTGGAGGCTTAGCTGGGTGTGGCCTTTCCCGGAGGTATTCTTTCCATTGTTTAAGTTCAACTCTCTAGGCCTCTCCTTAAATGCTTTAATCTCTGTATCAAAGAGTCTCTCCTTCTGTAGATGGAGAGTGTCCAACGTTAATCTTTCCGGGACTCTTTTTCGATCCAAACTGTACGTTCTGCATTTCTTTCTGCTCCAGTTGTTCTTTTTCCTTCTAGATCTCCATAATATGCACCATTAATAACTATGCTACTGATTCTATGTCAGACTTTTTTTTCGTCTTTTTGAGACAGGGTCTCCCTGTAGCCCCAGCTAGCCTGGAACTCACTATGTAGACCAGGCTGGACTCGAACTCATAGAGATCTGCCTGCCTCTGCCTTCCAAGTGCTGGGATTAAAGGTGTGCCTAGCTAAACTATCTTAAAATTTCCTCCACCAAAGAAATTAGTCCATTACTTTTCAACTTAGCCTCAGGAAGCTCTTAGGCTGTGGGTAGACTTCAGCTAGAGTCTTTGCCAAAATATCCCGATTGTTGCTTAAGTCCTTGTTTCCCTCTGAAACTACATTGTTCTCAGTGCTACTTCCCAGCTCCTACTATGATGCCCCATTAAGCTCTGCTTACAGCACCCAACCACTTTTCTAGTCCAAACTTCCAAAACCCACATAGTCAGGTTCGTCATGCAACACCCCTGCTACCAACTTCTGTATTAGTTATTTTTCTATGGCTGTGATAAGACACCATGACCAAGGCAACTTTTAGAAGGAAGAGTTTATCTGAGCTTCTGGTTCCAGGGGTAAGGGTCCATAATGGTGAGGGAGGCATGGTGGAAGAAGGTGACCATAACAGAAAGCAGAGTGATCACATCTTCAAGCAGGCACAGGAAGCAGAGCATGACAGGAAGTCAAGCAAGGCTTGAGAACTCTTAAAGCCCATCCCCAGTGACATGCTTCCTCCAAACAGTGCCACCAACTGGGGGCAAAATGTCCAAATACTTGGAGCCTATGGGGGTCTCTCTCATTCAAACCACTACACCCTCCTATATAAAAATTAAAATGTAGCATATGCATATGTACATTGCCTGCATGCATGTAAGTACACCTGTGCTGTGCAATGCCAGCAGATATAAGAAGACAGCATTGAATCCTCTGAAACTGGAGTTATGAATGCTGTGTGGGTGCTGGGAACCAAACCCTAGTCCTCTGCGAGAGCAGTCTAAATGCTGAGCCATCTCTCCAGGCCCTGATTTTTAGTTCTTATACTAGGGTGTTAGTCTTTTGAATTGATTTTTGTACAGGGTGAAAAATACAAATTTACTTTTAGTCTTCTGTATGTGGCTATCTGGCTTGCTCATAGCCATTTATTAAAGGGCCTTTTTTTCCAGTATGTTAACATCTTTCAAAAAAGGGGCTAGAGCTGTGTAGGTCACTGGAATTTTGATGGAGATTGCATCGAATCTGTAGACTATTTTCAGAAATGTAGACATTTTCACATTATTACCTCTGCCATTCCATGAGCATGAAAGTTCTTTTCATCTTCTAGTGTCTTCTTCAATCTCTTCAGTGCCTTAAAGTTTTCATTGCAGAGGTCCTTCACTTCCGTGATTAGATTTATTTCTAGGTATTAAAATTTTTTATTGATTTCTCTTTTTAAAATATTTTACTTTTTTCCCAGCACTTGGGAGGCAGAGGCAGGCAGATCTCTGTGAGTTCCAGGACAGCTGGGGCTACAGGGAGACCCTGCCTCAAAAAGACCAAAAAAAATATATTTTTATTTTATGTGTATCAATATATTGTCTGAATGTATGTAAGTGCACCCATGTCATGCAGTGCCCACAAAGGTCAGAAGAGGGTGTTGGATTCCCTGGAACTGAAGTTGCAGACAGTTGTGAGCTGTCATGTGAGTGCTGGGAACTAAACCTTGGTCCTCTGAAAGAGCAGCCAGTGCTCATAACTGCTGAGTCACTCTCCATCCCTGATTGATTTTATTTTATGTGTATGAGTAGTTTGCCTACATGTATTAAGTATACCTGTGTTGTGCATGGAGGCCAGAAGAGGGGTGTTAGATGCCCTGGAACTGATGTTAAGGACGGTTGTTAGCTGCCATGTGGATGCTAGGACCTGAATCCAGGGCCACTAGAAGATCAGTGTGCTCTTAACTGCTGAACCATCTTTCCTCTCTCTCTCTCTCTCTCTCTCTCTCTCTCTCTCTCTCTCGATACCATGGGTCTCTCTCTCTCCATATACATATATAGCAATTTTTCATTGAATTTTTGTGTATTACATATAGAACATCTTAACCAATCTCAATTATCTTTATACTCCCTTCCCCAATGGCCTCTTCCCATAGTTCCCTGCCCCACTGGAATTCATACATTTTATCATTTGTGTTAAGGTCTATCATTTCAAGTTAGTGTCCCCAGGCATCCCTCAGTGCCAGTTCATCCACTAGGGTCTAGGCAGCCTATCTAGAGTCACTTCCTTTAAGAAGATCAGCTCTTCCTCACCCAGCAGTAATCAGCTGCCAATAATTCTTCAACTAAGGCTGGGGCCTACTGTTCATTTCCACAGTTCTGTGCTGGGTTTTTGTCTGCTGAAGTTTGCATAGGTCTTATGCATGCTGACACCATTGCTGTAGGTTCATATGAGCAAGGTCCCAGGAATTTGAAGGATTCTATTTCCATGTAGTCCTGCACCTCCTCTCTGGCTCTTACACTCCTTCCTCCCCCCTTTTCTGAAATGCTCCCTGATCCCTGGGTAAGTGGATTTCAATATAGGAGGACTGTCCAAGGACCCACACTCTGCAGACTCCTCTCAATGCTTTGACCATTTGTGATCTTTTATGTTCCTGGCCCTCTGTTGCACGAGGGAGTTTCATTGATGAGAACTGAGAGATTCGTTAGTGTTCTCTTTACCCTTTGTTCTATGTTCCGTGAGTCTTAGGTGTAGAGGGTGCATTGTAGATGTGTCACTTAGACTTGGACAATTCACAGACAATGTCTGTGTGTGACCAGAGCTGTGGAACTCTGCAATAGTCTCTGTCTGTTTCAAAAGAAACTTCTTTGATAAGTGGTGACTGGGATACTTGTCTATAAATATGAGGATCCGTATTTTGCACAATGCAAGAAATTACATTTGTCTAGCGATGTGACAGCCTTGGGGTTTTCTCTACTGTCTAGATATTTTTTAAAGCTATTATGATTAGGACTTTTTTCCCCTAATGTCTTTCTCAGCAAGTTACTATTTGTATGTAGAGAAGCCTCTGGTATTTGTATGTTTTGCGCTCTGCTAGTGAAGTACAGTTTTGTTATAAAGAAGTGTTTCTCCAAGAAATGGTAGAGGAAGTTTTTCATTCAGGATAGAATTTTTAAAGATAGAAGATACTCCAATATGTCCAGGGTGGTGGCAAATACCTTTAGTCCCAACAGAAGCAGGTGGATCTCTGTTGAGTTCCAGGCCAGTTTGGTCTACATATCAAGTTCCAGGACAGCCAGGGTTACATAGTGACATCTTCTCTGACCCAGGGCTGCCTGCATGCTAGACAAGCAGTCTTCCACTGAATTTAGTCTTTTTTTTTTAAGATGGGTTCTCTCTAAATTATTCAAGCTGGTATTGAACTCACTCTATAGCCTAAGCAGGCCTTTAACTTTCCCCGTAAGTATATAAAATATGAACAGATAAAACCTACAGACTCATTTCTTCCTGGACACACCTATGGCAGGCCAGGGTGGCTAGTGGTCTTGTTGTGCTGACCTTAGACACGAAAGTCCCAGAAGTGGCGCAGCCCTCTGTGAGCTCTAATCTTCTTCAGGGCTCCAGGTTCTCACAGAGTTGCTTGTCAGACTATTGGCCAGAACCTGGCTATATTTTCCCATTCTTTACATCCTCTGTTCAAGAACCAGTCTAGGATCATGTACTGGTGTGGATTCTGCATAACGGTGATCACGTTTCACTCATCCTTGGTGAATTCTCTAGCCCTCCTAGTGAGGTCAATCTCTGCTTTCCCCAATACTGCATGAACGTATCTTCGCCCCACACCCTAATGACGGTGATGGCAAAGGCTATTTTCTGCCGCCCATTGATGTCAGTGTTGAGAACTTGCAAAATGTGCTGGAACCTCTCAGGGATCACTAGAGACATGGCAGCACCACAAAGAGTGGTATGTAGGCCTCCTGTGGATGAGCCTGAGCTTATAACCCTCCTGTGTCAGCCGCCCCAGTACCTGGGATTACAGGCTTGTACCATCTGCCCTTCTTGCCTCCTTACTTGCTTTTTCCTATATTAGATTTTTTTTAAATCCTGAAATCTAGGATTCCAACTTTTCATCTATATATTTCCTGCCTTTTGCCTGGTACTGACATTTAGAAGGTGCTTAGCACACATCTGCGGAGTGATGTTGTGGGCTCTTCCCAGGTTTGTTCTTCATTGCTGTGACAAAATACTCTGACTGCTACCAGTTTGGGGAGAAAAGGGTTTATTTGTCTTACATATCCCGGGTCACAGTTCATCTGGGAGCCCAAGGTAGGAACTCAGGGAAGGAATCTGGAGGCAGGAACTAGAGCACAGGCCATGGAGGAATACTGCTTACTGGCTTGCTCCTCTGGCCCCTGCTCAACCTACTCTCTTATCCAACACAGGCCCACCTGCCCAGGGGTGGCACCACCCACACTGGGCTGGGCCCTCTCACATCACTCAACAATCAAGAAGGTGCCCCATGGACATGGCCACAGGCCAGTTCAATGAAGAAAATTCCCCAATTGAGGCTCCCTCAACTCAGGTGTGTCAAGTTGACACAAGCTATCCAGCACAGGTAAGATGGTATTTGGATACACTGTTGAATATGGAAAACATCCTGGCAGATGAATATGCCAGAACTCTTGCATTCACAAGTTCAAAACGGGAAAAACAGGTGACTAGGTGGACCATCCATGCCAGTCACACAGGCATCTATGCATTTCAGGCTGTGATACAGTTTGGTACAATCTAGGGAAAAAGAACATGATATGAGATCTTACCAATATGTTTGTGAGATAGACAGGGAAAGTTACATCAATGTTATCTCAAAGAATATCTCCTGTAGAATACTGAGTGACCTGTACAGAATCAGAAAACTGAAAGAGACTTTGTGGTTTCATGCAGCGGAGTACAGACTCTGAGTAGAGCCCTGCCAGGCCGGGCTTGAGGTATGCCCAGGTCGATAATGGATGGTAGATGAACCAGGTCTGGAAAGGGAAGAAAGTGGCTGGTTAGAGGGCAGAACAGGTCATCCCAGGGAAACCTGCAGCACCTTTGAACCTCAGCCCTCCACCTAAGCAATGTGCCCCTTCTTTGGAGCCTGGTTGTTACAGAAGGTAGAGCTTCTCCTTGGGGGCAGCAGGAAATAACACAGATATCTGGGGCTGGCCAGCAGTGCTGTTATCTTCCGATGATGTATCTCTGAAGAAGGAAGGTGTAGGGAGGGAGGATTGTAGAGGGGGAGTGAGAGGTAAGATAAATAATGCTTAGATGGTGTGACAAACCAGAGAGAGATATATTAGTTCAAAGTTCTACTGAAAAATTATCTATCTATCTATCTATCTATCTATCTATCAATCATCTATCTATATCTATTATCTATCTATCTCTCTGGCATATATATATATCAGATATGTATATGATATATATGAGATATATATATATATATATATCTGAAGGCTCTATAACAGCAACAACAAGAAAAACACTGTGGCAGAAAAGAAAAACTTTCCTTCAAGTTGTTGATCATGATAGTCCAAGAGATTCCCAAAATAACATAGGGTATTGCCACAGCCCTTGATTGCCTCCCAGAATTTGAAGGTAAGACCTGGGTCCTCTGCAAGAGCAGCCAGTGCTCTAAACTGCTCAGCCATCTCTCCAGCCCTCAAATTAGAAATTTTATAGCAAAATAAAAAGTAGTTACTCCAAAAACAAAAAAGGAAACAATTTTGAAGCACTAATAAGAATCTCTTAAGAGAGGAAAGCTCACAACCACATTGCATCACTGACTAATTCTGTGAGATCTTTAAAGAACAAACATTGATGCTTCTTCAAGTAGTCCATAAAACTGAAAGGGAAGTGACCATTCCAAACTCATTCCTCATTGGTTCCGGTCCCCCCACCCCACTCCCGGACCTCCGCCCACCCCATCCCTCTGGCCCCAGTCCCATCCCGCCTGTGGGTCCCACGCTGTGAGCTCCACGCAATTTAACAAGGGCCTGTCCTACAGGCTCTCAGCAGAGGTGAAGAACTGGCTCCTGTCTGAATATGACCCCCAGAAAGAATCTGAGCTCTGCTGCTGGATTGAGAGACTGACAGGCCAGAAGGGTTTGAAAGACAGGGCTACCTATGCACACTCTTGAACAGGCTGCAACCAGGATCTGTCCCCAAGATCAACCGGTCCCAGCAGAACTGGCACCAGCCAGAAAACTTGTCGAACTTCATCAAGGCCATGGTGAGCTATGGTATGAACCCTGTGTATCTGTTCGAGGCCAACGACCTGCCCAAGAGCAGGAACAAGACGCACATGCAGGTGTCTCTCCTGGCACTGGCAGGGAAGGCCAAGACCAAGGGTCTGCAGAGCGGGATGGACATCGGGGTTAAATACTCGGAGAAGCAGCAGAGGAACTTTGATGACGCCACCCTGAAGGCTGGCCAGTGCCATCATCGGGCTGCAGATGGGGGCCAACAAGTGCACCAGCCAGTCAGGCATGATGGCCTATGGCACCAGGAGGCATCTTTATGATCCCAAGAACCACATCCTGCCATCCATGGACCACTGCACCATCAGCCTGCAGATGGGGATCAACGAATGCGCCAGTCAGGTTGGCATGACAGCTCAGGGACCTGCAGACACATCTATGACACGAAACTGGGCACAGACAAGTGTGACAGTGCCTTCTTGTCACTGCAGACCGGCTACAGCCAGGGCGCCAACCAGAGCGGCCAGGTCTTCGGTCTGGGGTGGCAGATCTATGACCCCAAGTACTGCCCGCAGGGCCCAGCGGCCGATGCTCCATCAGGGGTGAAGGCCCAGGCAAGACCCCCAAGTTCCCCATCTACTACCAGGAAGAAGCCGGGTACTGAGCATAACAGGTGCCAGCACCCCATATCAGCATCCTGTGGGGATATTTGGGTGGGTTTTTTTTTTTTGGTCATTTGTTTTTTTAAGACTGGGCTTCAATGTGGCCTGGGATTCACAGCAATCCTCCTGCCTCAGCTCCCTAAGGTCTAGGGTGGCAAGTCTGTGTTATCTGTGCCTGGCGTTTTTCTCCCATCATCCTTTGCTTCCTTCCCAGGGCTAACCCACTGTTAGGGAAAGAGGAATTTACTGCTTGTCTGAATTTACTGCTTGAATTTACTTGTTTGAATTTACTGCTTGTAACCAATTAACTCAACTGGAGACACAGGCATCCGGAGATAGGGGCAAGTGCTACAGCCCCCGGAGCCTGACCTGTCTGATCTGTGTCATGTCACGTAGGCATGTCTGCTTACACAAGATAACAGGGAAGGGTCACGCCAGGCACATACCATGCATTCCTCCCCGATTGAGACACCTGAAGGGAGTTGTAACATTTTTCTTGTTTTGAAGTTATTGGTTTGTGAAATGCTTGCTTTGAAACTATTGGTTGTATAAACGCGGGCTTTTGTGTAATGGTTGTGGGAGTCTATATAATCTTTACCTGAAATTGCCTCGGGGTCGATCGCTCTAACCAGACCTGCGTGTCTTGGAAGGAAGGTCGGCCCCAGCTAGCTGGTTTAATAAAACTCTGCTTGATTTTTGCATCTCCATACTCGTGCATTTGTTCTCCTGAAGAGACCCACCGAGTCACAGACCCTAACATTTTGGGAGCTCGTCCCAGATTCAGTGGGGGAGCTTCTGGGGGAACAAAGGACGAACAGAGGCAGAGTTTCTTTTCTCCGGACAGGGCAGTGTAATTCGAGGGTCGCTCCCTCGTGTCTGTAAAATCCAGAATAAAGAGAGAGTCGCCATCTCGTGTCTGGTCTCAGGTTAGTAATCCCGAGTGAGGAAGTCCGGGTTTGAGTCCTGGCACCTAGTTAAAAGTCCAAGTAACCAGCCCTGGCCCTAGGGTCCGAGTGTCTCGGCCCTAGGAAGGAAGCCTGCCATCAAATCTGGCACCTGAGTAGGAAAAGATTGAGCTGGTCACTCTGAGGCAGTCTGAGTGGACGCCATTTGGGAGAATCATGAGAAGTCTCGGGGGTCCTG
>NW_008360310.1:2039439-2041154 GCF_000622305.1 Nannospalax galili
TTGGGGACCCCTGTTGTGAAGTAGTAGTCTCTCCATGTCCGGACAGCCCATGGGCTCGGTTTCATATGCAGAAGACTCCTTTTCATCAGGGTACCTTCCCGGCATCTTCCTGACTGGTCTTTTGAAGTAGCCGCCACAGAAACATGACCTCTGGCTCTGGAAATGCCAGGTTTTCCTGTGTGATTTTTCTGGCAGTCTAGCAGCCTGGCAGGAGCCCACTTCCATATGTAAATAGGGTATCCCACAAAGTACCTATCAGCTAAGGCTTTTACCACTACCCCCACAGTATAAAGTATCCTGGTTTTCCCTCAATAATCAGAGCTGGATCACTAAGACTTGGAGCCCAGCTAAGTCACTGAATAAAGGGGCTGTACCACTGACTGAGCTGAGTTCTGTGTGTGATCCTGCCTCTCCGGAGAGAGCCTCTCTCTTCGTAAACCGCGACACACAGAAATCCAGCTTTTGCCATCTCGGCACCTTCCCATGCGATCCGGCAGCTGACGGATCTCGTATCTAGAGGAAGTGCTTGGTGGATTGGGACGGAACCCGACCGGGCCAGCCCCGGTAGCAGAGAGCCTCAACAACGCGGAGAAGCAGGGGCCCGCCTGGGAGCACAGTGATCAGTGGAGTCGCCAGCACCCAGTAGACGCGGAGACCCACAGCAACGCGGTGCGCGACCCACCGCACCCCAGTGGCCTGCGGGAGACCGGCGCCATGCCCAGCAGCTGGCGCCCCGAGATCCCCACATGCCCATAGGGGGGATGGAGCCAGGGGTCCCCATGGGAATCCAGTGGTTGCCCCCTCCCCAGACTCCTCTACAGGAGAGGACAGACAATCTGGGGAGGCGGGAGGGATGCAGTTAAAGTCTCAAGGAAACAGGGACCGAGTGGGGGAAGCTCCATCCTCCACCATAGGAGGAGCCGTGCCAGTTCTGCCAGTCCGAACAGTCGGCGGCCCAGATGCAGTTAAGGTCTCGAGGAAACAGGGACCGAGTGGGGGAAGCTCCATCCTCCACCACAGGAGGAGCTGTGCCAGTTCTGCCGGTCCGAATGGTTGGCGGTCCAGATGGAGTTCAGCAGTATCAATACTGGCCGTTTTCCTCTAGCGATCTCTACAATTGGAGGACCCAAAATCCTCCCTTTTCTGAAGACCCTAAGTGTCTAATAGGTTTGGTAGAATCCATTATGTACACCCATTGTCCCACATGGGATGACTGCCAGCAGCTACTTCGCACCCTCTTCACAACAGAAGAGTGAGAACGCATCCTGAATGAAGCCAGGAAGAACGTCCTTGGAGAAAATGGGAGGCCCACTACCCTTCAGCCTGCCATCGATGAAGCATTCCCCCTCACATGCCCAAATTGGGATTCTGGGGTGGCAGAAGGTAGGGAGCACCTCCGGGTCTACCGTCAGACGCTGATGATTGGTGTCCAGGTGGCTGCAAGACGGCCCACTAACCTGGCTAAGGTGAAAAAAATTGTTCAGGGAAAAATCGAAAGCACAGCCGTGTATCTGGAAAGGCTATTTGATGCCTATAGGCAATACACCCCTATAAACCCAGAGGCAGAGGAACACAGGTCAGCTGTAGTCCTCTCTTTTATTAACAGGCAGCCTCCAATATCAGGAGAAAACTCCATAAGCAGGACGATCTGGGGGAGATTTCTATTAGGAGATGCTGCAACAGGCAGAGAAGGTCTTTAATGCTAGGGAGTCTCC
>NW_008360310.1:2041632-2042622 GCF_000622305.1 Nannospalax galili
CACCTTTGTCGGGTGGAGACTTACTCGCCGGGATCGGGGCACGTGTCCATTTTGAGCCTAAAGGGATAAAAGTCATGGACTCAAAAGGACAGCCCCTGCAGCCAGTACATGTGTTGTCTTTATCTCTGGCTGATGAATATTGCCTATTCCTGGTGGCTCTAGAAAAGGGGGGCCAGGGAGACATGAGCTCCTGGTTGCAGGAGTTCCCTTCTGCCTTGGCTGAAACCAGGGGAGTCAGCCTCGCTAAGCACCTGCCCCCCGTTGTGGTCCAACTCAAAGCCACGGCCCTGCCCATTCGGGTCCGGCAGTACCTGATGCCAGAAGAGGCTAGGAAGGGAATAGCGCCTCACATCCATAGACTGCTAGAAGTAAAAATCCTTAAACCCTGCCAATCAGCATGGAATACACCCCTGCTTCCTGTGAGAAAGCCTGGCAGTGGAGATTACAGACCGGTGCAGGATTTGCAAAGGGTAAATGAAAGGGTAGAGGACATTCACCCCACGGTGCCCAATCCATACACCCTACTTAGCCACCTACCACCGTCTCATGTGTGACATACCACCCTAGACTTGAAGGGTGCTTTCTTCAGTGTCCCTCTTGCTGAAGTCAGTCAGCCCTTGTTTGCCTTTGAGTGGCAAGAACCAGGAGGGGGAAAGACAGGGCAGCTCACCTGGACCAGACTGCCACAAGGCTTTAAGAACTCTCCCACCTTGTTCAATGAGGCACTAAGCCAAGACATGGAGCCCTTCCACAAAAGGCACCCCCATGTGACTCTGCTGCAGTATGTGGATGACCTGCTGCTGGCTACAGCAACTCATGAAGAGTGCATGGAAGCTACAAAGAACTTGTTGGCCAAACTGGGCAGCCTGGGATATCGGGCCAGCACCAAAAAGGCGCACATCTGCCAGAGGTCAGTGGTTTACTTGGGGTACAAGATAGCGGAAGGGGCCAGATGGCTGACACAAGCCATAAAACAGACTATCCTGACCA
>NW_008360310.1:2046649-2060176 GCF_000622305.1 Nannospalax galili
CATTTTTCTTGTTTTGAAGTTATTGGTTTGTGAAATGCTTGCTTTGAAACTATTGGTTGTATAAACACGGGCTTTTGTGTAACGGTTGTGGGAGCCTATATAATCTTTACCTGAAATTGCCTCGGGGTCGATCGCTCTAACCAGACCTGCATGTCTTGGAAGGACGGTCAGCCCCAGCTAGCTGGTTTAATAAAACTCTGCTTGATTTTTGCATCTCCGTACTCGTGCATTTGTTCTCCTGAAGAGACCCACCAAGTCACGGACTCTAACACCCACCAGACAGGGGACAGGGTGGGAGTCCCCTGTGAGAAACCCAGGCTGTGCATTTCCCAGCAAGCTATGAGGCAAGCTTTGTGTGTTTTGGAGGGTGAGGCTGGCCTGTATAGTTTCTGGTTTCTTTATCTCTTTGGCATTAGTTTGTGGTTTGTGAACCCGCAGCAACTTCAAGTAGTTTCAAGGAAAGAAAAATGTGTTTTTTGTTTTAACCCCCAGGGAAAGGAGTGGAGGGTGGAGTGCTACAAGATGCACCCAAGGTCTTAAGAGTATTTCAAGAGTTTGAGTAGCCGCGTTGGTTTCTCTAAGACTCACAGAGCTGGGAAAATTGAGGCCTAGATGGTCTTTCTGGGTTTGGAACCTCACAAGCTTGCCTGTTCACCCTGTAACTGTCCTGGACTCCCTCCAGGAAGTAGGCTTATTTTTCCCTTCAAATGCCACACGTGACTCTCCCAGGGGCTCCAGGGAGCTGAGAGGATTGCTTTGTATGCAACAAGTCAGCCGCTCAGACAGGTATTGTTTGTTTTATATGTGGAAACTGGGAGCAGAGGGAAATCCTAAACACAAAAATGGTCTACTGTGAATGTGAAAGGGAAAGTGGGAGGGAAAATGTAATGGATCAGTTTAATGATTAATATGATTAAGCTTCATCATATGCATGTATTGGATTGTTATAGACTCCCTATACTGAGGTGATGAAATGGCACTTACTGCCAAGCCTGAGGACCCAAGTTGGATCCTAGACCCCAAATGGTAGAATTTTTTCCTCTGACCTCCACACATACCATGACACATGCAGGCCTACACACACATACACACAAACACACACAAAAATAAATAATAAATAAACTTTAAAAATGCTTTTTAAAAGTAAGTGATCTGGGGTTGGGGATTTAGCTCAGTGGTAGAGCACTTGCCTAACAAGCACAAGGCCCTGGGTTCGGTCCTCAGCTCTGAAAAAAAAAAAAAAGACAAAATAAAAGTAAATGATCAGGTATGGTGGCACACACCTTTAATTCCAGGACTCCAGAGGGAGAGGCAAAGGCAGACAGCCTGATGAAGGCCAGCCTAGTCTACACAGCAAGTTGTAGGCCAGCTGGGGCTACAATAAGACCCTGTCTCAAAAAAAACAAAAAAAAGTTTTTAAGGAAATAAAAATATAATAAAAATGAGAGACAATTAAAAAGAAAAAAGCTGAAAGTAAATACAAATTAAACTCCAAATCAATCTGTCAGTTAATAAAATCAAAGCAATAAAACTGAAACCCCAACTTGGAAAGAAACTCACTATGTGGAGGTCAAACAGTTTGGGAAGTCCAAGTTAGAAGTTCATGGGTGTGGAAATTCAACAGCTTTCCTACCATCAGTTTCTTCACTATAAGGACAGAAACCTAGCTCAGCCAGTGCAGTATTTGAGCAGGTGACTATAAGTCCTCTCAATGGCTCCTTGTGAAATCAGAGCAAGAAATGGACCAAGCAGGGCTGGGCACAAGCCACTGGTGTTCCTCGCTTTCTGTTCATAAGGACAGAGAAGGCATAGTAGTGGGAGAGGTTGGTCACTGGCTCGGTAGGAACCTGAAGCCAGTTACAAGTTGGAAATCCTCCACATCCCCAGTGACCACCTTCCTACTGCTAAGTCCAACTCCTCAACAGTTGCACAATTTTCCAAAACAGTGCCACCTGCTGGGAACCAATGTTCAAATACATAATCCTTTGTAGATATTTGACATCAGATCAAAAGAACCCTTTCCATTTTAATTGGAATAGAAGGAAGAATAACAATCACTACAACAGGCTCCGGAGTATCTTCCTTCCCTGGGTTACAGACACTAGTCATTGTGGGGAGGGAGAGGATAGGGTTTCACTTTTCACTTGGACCCTAAAACTCTATCATAATGTTTGGTCTACGGAACTCATCATAGCCACATATCAAATTACTTATTTCCTTTTCTTTGAGCTAGAACTGATGTCAAAGGGATGGTAGTCCTTGACTAACATTGGGATGCTGTAACAAAATCTCTAGTTTCTCTGATACTTCAGGGCAGGTGATTAACATCTATGGGGCTGAGAGAAAAAGACATCATCATATTCTCCCCTTAAACCTTCATCAAATTTCTTACTAGAAACGCCAAGTTCCCAGAAGACAGTGGATTGTTATGTTCAAATGATCAAGAAAAAAAATCCATCACCCTGGTGATTCTGGAATCCTCTCCTTGGAGGATGTACACATGTCTTTTATGATACCTGTAACTTCTGGGTCAACATTTTAGAGAAAGTAGATGAAAAAGTCTCATCAAAAATCAAAGTAGCTGAGGATCTAAATGAAAAATTAGTGCAGACCTCCTGGCTGGGACAGCTCCTGGGCAGTTTTTCTGGATGTGCTATCATTGGTTTTAATGTTAACTTGTTACAAATCAGAATCTCCAGAGTAGGGTGCTTCAATTGAGGAATCGTCTTAAGTGCCTTAATTGATGTAGGAAGATACATCTAAATTTTGGTGGCACCTTCTTGTAGCAGTCCAAATAAAATGGGCATGGCAGAAGGAAAATGATTTTCCTTTTGCTTATTTGGCCTTCCTCTCACAGCCAAATTAGTTTGTCCTATTGCTACTGTCAATGATTCTTTCACTGATAGTAGAACCAGCCTTTCCAGGCTTCCATCATTGACCAAGGACCAGCAGCTCTTCAGGAACCCTCCAGGTTTTTGGTACTAGATTGTGACTGCTAAGGCAGCCCTGTGACCCAAATGAACCCTCTGAGTCTTGGCCTCTCCTGTGTGAGACAGATCCTGATTGCTGAGGACCCCACCCCGCCTCAAGGACTGAGCAACTACTGGGTTCTCAGCCTCTTCAGCTATTTTTCTACAATTTCAAAGTAAGCTGATTAATAAATTCTTTTAATATATATTCATTCTGTCAGTTCTCTTCCTGTTGAGAACCCTGATACAAATTGGTATCAGAGAGTGGTATATTTCTGTGATGGATCTGTCCACGTTTTTTGTGGGGAGGATTGTGGGAGTCTTTCTAACTTTGGGCAGAAAAAGCTGTTGAGTAATCAGAGCTTAGTGAGCTGTTCTGTTGGACCCTGGAAGATATTGCTGAGAGTGATATGGAGAATTAAGACATGGCTCATGAGGTTTCAGTGGGAAGAAAAAACTCTATCTGGGTTGTGGTATTTTGGATGAGGAATCAATGGAAGGCCCAGGGTGGGACACTTGCCCCTAATTATCCTTCTGTCTCTGTCTCCCAAGTGTTGAGATTATATGCATAAGCTATAACACAAGGCTCCAGGTCCATTTGTTCATTTGTATGCCTGCTTGCTTGTTTGATTATTTGTACTGGAGAGTATGTCTCACGTAACCCAGGCTGATGAACTGGAAATGTATAGAGAATATTGGTCTTGAACTCCTAATCTTCCTACTTCCACCTCCAAATTACTGGGATTACAGCCATGTACTACCATGCCCAGTTTTCAGGTACTTTTTAATTTTTTTCTTCTTTATTACATTTATTTATCTACTTATTTACTTGTATATGTGTGCAAATATCCACTGTGGTAGTGTAAGAAACATCAAATATTAGTCTTTTTTTCAAACACCCCAAAGCATTTTACAAAGAAGTCTAATGTTCTAATCACTCCCTCCCTACCCTATAAAAACTTTTGATTTATAATAAGGAATTCTAATCTTTTGATAGGCCCCTCCCCATCCTACAAAAACTATTTATGACAAGGAATTCTAATCTTCTGTTCACCCCAACACCCACCGTGGTTGGTTACAAGAAGGAAAAAAGCCCTAGTGCATTCCGGAAATTGATGACCTGGGAATGGGGTGGGGGAGGCTGACCCCTTACCCCTCTTTGGTCAACTCCCTCCCCACTTCCATGAATTCACCTTTTCTTCCTTTGCATGCATCCTTTGCTAACTGGAAAAGACTTTGAGGTCTGATCCCTCACACCTAAATGGGGAAAAGGCACAGTACTATTGCATTAAACGTTAGGATAAGAACATGTCCTATCCCTTATTCCCTGTGCTTGCTTCTGCACCTCTTAACTGTGTGTATATGATGTGACTATATGTGTGTGTGCTCATGAGTGCAGGTGCCAGAGGAAGCCATAAGAGGGCATTGGATCCCTGGAGCTGCAGTTACAGACAGATGTGAACCACCTAATATGGATGCTGAGACCCAAACTCCAGTCCTCTACAAAAGCAGTACATGCACTTAATTGCTGAGCCATCTCTCCAACCCCAGGGCACAAAGTTTTTGAAATTCTTCCATGACTCCAATGTATAGACACAATTTGGGACCCATTGTGCTATTTTTAAAGAAATTCTGGGGTCTATATATTGCCCCTGAGATTATACTTGTCAAACTGGCGGTGGGACATGTGGGGCAGATAAACATTTTTCTCAGAAGGGAAAAACTTTCCAGGTGTTCTTCCACAGTAGCCTAGGCACATCACTGTGTGTGGTACTTGTTTCCCCGAAAGCAGCTCATTTCAGAAGAGGCGAGATTTCACTTTCACCTCACGCCATGGTTCCCTCCTTTGCTTCAAAGCCTGGAATGTGGTTAGAAGTTTAGCAATGTTCAATGAATTGATGGGTGGGATTGTGCTTCCCAACCTGTCTTCTAGTTCTGAAAAGCAGGAAGAAGCTGCTAAAATTCTCTAGGTGGAGAATCCCAGGTACATGACATTTAGAGAGAGGAGGAATCAGAAACCTCAGAGAGGAAGGGAGAGCAGGTGAAAGCACCAAGCTGCTCAGAGTCTTAGAAGGGAGACAATATTTTGATTAGTCAGTGGTGGCAGGGGAAAGGGCTCACAGCTATGAGTAGAGACCTCTGTTCAGTTGAAACTGAGATTCTTGACCTGTGCTGCAGTGAAGAATTTTGCAATGAGTCAGGATGAAGCAGAGTTGGAATTTATTAAGGAAAAGGTGGGGGTTTTGTTTATTTGTTTATGTGTGTGAGTGATTTACCTGCATGTATGTAAGTGTACCATGTGCATGCAATGCCTTGTGAAGGCCTAGAGAAGGCATCAGATCCCCTAGAACTGTAGTTATGGATTGTTGTTAACTGCATGTCAGTTCTGGGGATTGATCTCAGGCCCTTTGTCAGAGTAGCCAATGCTCTATTAACCATTGAGACATCTCTCCAGTCCCAAGAAAATTCTTTTTTCTTTTTAATTATGTTTATATGTGTGTGTCTGTCTATGGGTATGGGCATGTAAGTACAGGTGCCCATGGAGTCCAGAATAGGGCATTGAATCTCTTGAAGCTGGAATTACTAGCAGTTGTGAGCCAAACTTGGGACCTCAACAAGAGCAGTATGTGCTCTTAACCCCTGAGCCATCTCTCCAGCCCCTCAAGGAAAGGTTTTAAGAGCTGGTGTCAAGGCTGGAGAGTTGGCTTAGCAGTTAAAAGCACTGGCTGCTTTTGCAGAGGACCTAGGTTCGATTCTCAGGACCCACATGGTGGCTAACAACCATCTGTAATTCCAGGAGGAATCTGATGCCTTTTTCTGACAGGCATTGCATGACACTAGAGCACTTATATACATGCAGGCAATACACTCACACATAAAAATAATAAATATTTTTAAAAAGAGCTGGTGTCCTGGAATATACTTGTAATCCCAGCACTCAGAAGGCTACAGCAGGAAGATCAAGTTTGAAGCGACTCTGAGCTAGCCTGAGCTACAATGGGCTCCAGGGAGACCTTACCTTGACAACAAACAAACAAGAAATGTAAGATGTTTTGATATAGATTTAAGAATGGGATAGAGAGAGAAAAAGAGAGCAAGATTAGAAAAGACAATAACATGCAGTTAAGGGGAAGGTACTCAGGAGCAAATATGGACTTCTCCAGAGAGCTGCATTAAAGTGCTTGAAAACCAACTAACTAACTATATATGTGTATATTTATGATTGTTATTGCATTTTATTTATTGTGTGTATGTATATGTGGAAGCATGTACATGCCATGGTTTACATGTGGAGGTCAGAAGACAACTTGCATGACTCACTTCTCCCCTTCCATCATGTAGGTCCTGGGGGTTGAACTCAGGATACCAGATTTGGTACATGTGCCTTTATCTGCTAAACCATCTCTTGTCCTACAGATGGGAGATTTTATTTTTGGTGGGGGCAGGGCCAGACTGACCTGGAACTCCATATGCATCTGAAACTGGCCATGAATCTGGTCATCCTTCTTTAGCCTCCTAAGTACTTTGATTACAGATCTTTAGCACTGAGTCAATGCCATTTTGGGGCTTTTTGATTTACATTGTTTGAAAGGTTTAAACATGTCTCAGTATACTTATTTTCATTTAAGGAACCTTTATTTTTTTTCTCCTGTGTGTATGTGTGTGCATGTCTTATGGGTGTGTGTGTGTGTGTGTGGAGGCCAGAGGGCAATGACTGTAGTTCTTCATGTGTGGTCCTTTTGTTGTTGTTGTTTTTTGAGACAGAGTCTCTTACTGTCCTGGAACAACTTATGAGGTAGCCTCAGCTGTTTGCTCCAGGAACCCCAGGGATTCACCTGCTTTCCCACTGCTGGAATTACAAACACACATAACAGTACCTATTTTTTTTTTAAAGATGGGGATCAAACTCAGCAAAGCAAGTGCTTTGCCCCAACTGGGCTATCGCCCCAACCTTTTATTTTTGTGTGTTTTGGGTCTCCTGTAACTCACTATGTAGCCTAGTTAGTTCTCGAACACCTGACCCTCCTCCATCTCCCAGGTGCTGGGTCTACCAGTGTGTGCAATTATGCTCTGTTAGTGAACTTTTCTTTTATTACGATGTTTTTCTTTAACAGTTATTTATTGCCTGGGTGGTGGCACATGCCTTTAATCCCACCAGAGGCAGGCAAATATCTATGAGATCCAGGTCTACATAGTGAGTTCCAGGCCATCTGGGGCTACCGGGAGTATCTTTCTCAAAAAACAAAAAACAAACAAAAAAAGAAATTAAAAAAAATAATTCTTAGAAAATTTCATACAGTGTATTTTGATCACATTCAGATCCTTTCTCTCACCTCTACCCCTACTTTTATATGCCCCGACCCCCAACTTCATGCACGCTATTATAATTTTCCAAAAGTCTATGGAGTCTGATCGTGTTCCCCAAATGTTCTTGGGTGTGGGTCTATCCCTTGGAGTCTGGTCAACCTACAAGGCATTACTCAAGAAAAGAAAACTCTCCTAGTAACCTCCCTCATCAATGCTGGTTTTTATTTGGCATAGGGTTGTACAGGTTTTGTGCATGCAACTACCCTGCGGTATCCAAACAACTCGGTTTCCTTGTATTCATCTACCACCTCTGACTCTTAAAATCTTTCTGCCCCCTCTTCTGCACTGATCCCTGAGCCTTGGGAGGCGAGAGTGTGATATAGTTGTCCCTTTTAGGGCTGAGCACTCCCCAGTCTCTTGTTCTCTACACATTTACCAGTCATGGGCCTCTGTGTTAATCACCGTCTACTGCAAGAAGCGTCTCTGGTGAGCGTTAAGGATGCACTAATCTATGGGTATAGCAATAAGTCTTTATGGTTTTGTGCCTGTGTCAGTGCCCTAGGAAGCCAGACGAGGGTGTCAGATCCCCTGAATCTGGAGTTGTAGGTGGTTGTGAAATGCCCAATATAAGTCCTAGGAATTGAACTCTGGTTCTCTGCAAGAACAGCAAGCTCTCTTAACAATTGAGTCATCTCTCCAAATTTTTATTTAATATTTGAGATTATAAGGTGACTTATGAAGTGCATGAAAAGGTTTTCAGGCTAAGATTACAATAATAGGTCACAAGGAAAACAAGGTATATTTTACTATAAATAAACACTAATCATAATCTTGTTTGTGAGATTTTCATGATTCTCATAAGCAGGGGTGAGAGGTTCCTTTCCTTCCCGTGTGCCCTCTTTTTTTTTTTTTTTTTTTCTTTTCTTTTCTTTTCTTTTCTTGAAACAGGGTCTCCCTATAGCCCCAGCTGGCCTGGAACTCGCTATATAGACCAGGCTGGCCTTGAACTCAGAGATTCGCCTGCCTCTGCCTCCCAAGTACTGGGACTACAGGCGTGTGCCACCACGCCCTGCTTTTTCTTTTTAAAGATTTTATTTTTTAATTATGTGATGTGTGTGACTGTGCATGACAGCCAGGTGCCCAAGGTGGCTAGAAGAGAGTGTTGGATCCCCTGGGACAGGAGTTACAAGTGGTAAGCCAACTTATGTGGGTGCCAGGAATCCAACTCGGTGCTTGCACCTAACCCTGGGGCAATCTCTCCAGCCCCTCCTTTTCTCAGTCCTTTAGTGGTACTGTGATTTTTCCAGAGGATGCCTCTGTCACCCAGAGAGCGAAGGGCTCTTCAATCCTAGGAGGCACTCCAAGCCCACACAGGCAAGTACTTCATTCACTGCTGTCACTGGCTGCGCCCAGGGATGCCCAATACTGAGCAAGGCAAGCCTGCCCTGGAGATCAGCAACCGAAGGAAGCTGAATTCTGGAACAGGGTGGAACTTGCGAACACGTGTCCCAGCAGAGGGCTGAGTGTGAGGGATGCAAAGTGCAGCAGGCAGCGCTGGGAAGATGACGAGACTTATTCGCGGGGCCATTCCTCCCGGGGGCTTTTCTCGTCACCTCTTCACGCAGACGCCGGACGCCGGAAGACGCTGCCAGGCCACTAGCCCTGCTTCCGCCACCCAAAGCCAAGGGTAGCGTTAGGCGCCGCCCCTGCACCGCGCGCACTTCTGGACGCTGCGTCAGCCGCAGAGCTCCGGCATGGAGGGTGGCGGCCTGGGCTGCGCCGTGTGCGTGCTGACCGGGGCCTCCCGGGGCTTCGGCCGGGCGCTGGCCAGGCTTCTGGCCCAGCTGCTGTCGCCAGGTTCCGTGCTGCTCCTAAGCGCTCGCAGTGACGCGGCGCTGCGGCAGCTGGAGGAGGAGCTGGGTGCGGAGCGACCCGGCCTGCGCACGGTGCGGGTCGCCGCGGACCTGGGCTCGGAGGCCGGCGTGCAGCAGCTGCTCCGCGCGGTGCGCGAACTGCCCAGGCCCGAGGGGCTGCGGCGCTTGCTGCTTATCAACAACGCGGGTGAGGCTCCTGGGGGTTGGAGATCCTGGCGGATTCCATGTGAGCTCTCTTCCCCCACCCTGTTGGGGGAGGTGGAGGGCGAGCCCTAGAAAGTCCTAGTTGCGCCTGCTGGTTCGGCAAGCGGTGGAGGAGTATACCCCTGTAGTCCTTCAATGTTAGTCCAACCTGGTTTTCTAAAGCTTCTGTAGAACTTTCCCGACCGCCTAGATCAGTGCCCTCTGGCGGGAACCTGAAACAATTCCCTGTTTCTCTATAGAGCTCTACACTGACCCTAGTCCCACTCAGGTAAGTGTATTCTCAGCCAGTGGTTGGGTGATAGGGTCTGTGCAGAGTCGGGGAAGCGTCCTGGGACTTGGTTGGCAGGTGGCAAGTGGGTATGAGGAAGAACCCGGAAAGGCTGCATTATCATTTCTCCCGTCCCGTTTTTCAGGCACCCTTGGGGATGTTTCCAAAGGCTTCTTGAATCTGAATGACCCAGCCGAAGTGAATAACTACTGGGCTCTGAACTTGACCTCCATGCTCTGCTTGACCTCCAGTACTCTGAAGGCCTTCCCCGAAAGCCCTGGCCTCAGCAGGATTGTGGTTAACATCTCGTCTCTCTGTGCTCTGCAGCCCTTCAAAGGCTGGGCCTTGTACTGTGCAGGGAAGGCTGCCCGGGATATGATATACCAGGTCCTGGCTGCAGAGGAGCCCGGTGTGAGGGTGTTGAGCTATGCCCCAGGTAGGCAGGAAGTACTGCCTTGGCTGTCTCAGGGGCTGGGCAAGTGAGCTGATCTTTGTCCTCAGGAAAGAATCCAGACTATATTATCCCTGGGTTGTGACCTCTCACCCCTCAAGAAAAATACAGGCTCTAAGATCTTAAAGTTAGGGCTGGCAGGGAGCAGGGGTAGGGAAAAGGAGTGAGAGTTGTCTAACTAGCAGGTGGATCTGGGTAGTCTGAGATGTTACATTAGATAGAGTGTGAGAGAAGAGCAGGGTTTGGTCTGAAATGGAATTTTGAGACTGTGTAGTCCTGGCTGGCTTAGAACTCACTGGAGAGACCAGGCCAGCCACAGTCCTGCCTAGATCCTCGTGCATCTGCCCCTGAGTACTGAGAGCACAGCTGTGGCCCCCCTGCATGAAGAGTAGATTTTGTATGCTGGAGCTACCTTCCCACGTCCTCCTATAAAATGGGAAGATGCTGTGCACTTCACAGGGCAGTTTGGGGGACTGAATGAGTCCATGCATGTGAAAATAATCCTTAATACTGAAGCATTGTCTTAATTGGTTACATACACTTCTGATTGTTATATAAGACTGCATTATTTAGGCTAGAGAGATGGCTTTGTGGGCAAAGGCACTTACCACTAAGCCTTAGACCACCTGAGTTTAATCCCTGGTTCCCACATAGCAGAGGGAGAGAATTGAGAAAATTTAAGGTCAGCTGAGTATCAAAAAAAAAAAAAAATTGCCTTTATGTGTGTAGTTGCCTGCTTCTCTCCCTCAAAAGACATCCTATGTACCTGTATGTCCCCAGCACCTAGCAAAGCTGCATAGAGGCAGGCCAGAATAACTCTTCAAAGACAAGCAGACTGTTAAGTAGGGAGCACTTCAGGCTGAGCTATCCTGGAACCCTGAGTGGGGTGGAAGAAGAATGCTGAGATAAATAAGATAGGGCTCCTGTCCTCTTAAAAGTTAAAATCTATGTGGTCCTAATCTTATCTGACTAGCCTGTCAAGATTCCATATGCCTTTCTATTAGGCTTGTGGTTTCTATGGTTAAAAGGTGGTGACGTGTGGTGGAATGTGACCAGCAACTCAGGGGGAGATCTAGTTGCCTATAGCCTGTGGGAATAGGGTCAGGATTATGGGAACAGAGAGGCAGAATGGCCTGCCCAATGCCTTAGTGAGACAAGACCAGGATCCCAACTTGCTTCCAAAGTGCTGGGTCTACTCCTGTTACCTAGCCCTACATCCCATATATACATGGTATTTCTTGTACCAACATCAAACTCACCTGATCTAAACTCAGCCTAGACTCATTCAGGTAGCTGTCACCAAGCAGATTCCAGATGGGGGGCTAGGTTAGCTCTCCAAGGCTGCCCTGGGCATCAGAAGGAGCTGAGAGTTTAGGCATCCCTTAGGGCCTAAAGACAAGCAGAAGTCAGTCTGGTTTCCATATCAGTCTTAGACTGTTCTAATGGGTATCCAAAATAGAAAAGTCTGTTTGGGAAAGTAGCAAGTCTTCTCTCTGACCAGAGATAACAAGTGGTTAGGGCTAAATATGGTGGAGCACTTGAGAGGTGGGAGCAGAAGGCTCAGGAGTTGAAGGTCAGCCCTGACTACACAGCAAGTTTAAAGCCAGCTTGGGCTACAAATGAGCATACCTAAAACTAAAAAAGTGATTAGAAGACTTTCAAATATCAGGAAGGTGATTCTTCTTTAAGGGTTCTGTGATTTTTCTGTCCCTAAGCACCATTAAAATTTGGGGATGCCACAATTCCTACCTGAAGAATAAAAGGTGCTTTCTTGTTTTTATTTTGAGAGGAAGTCTCACTGTGTAGTTCAGGCTGGCCTCAAACTCTCAGTCCTCCTGCCTCAAGCTCTCCAGTCCCGGACCTAAAATTTGGTACCACCATGCCCAACTAGAAAGTGCTTATAAAAGAGTTGAGGAAGGGAGTGATCCTCTTTGGGTAGGAAGACTAGGAGTGGTTTATTACAGGTAGCTGAGTGAGTACTACCATTGAGGGCTACTTGGCTATTAGCCAAGGTGTTTTATAGAAATGCAGGTGAGAAAGCTTATTAGTGACAGATCTTCCACTGGGAGCCTGGTAGCTGGGTTTGCAGCAAGGAAAGAAGTGGCCCATGAATACTAGGCTAGGATGTTGAGAAGCCTGTGATGGGCTTGTGAGTGTGTTGTATGCATGTGTGTGCAGGTGTGTGAGCCTCTGCATGCATATGTAGAAGCCAGAGATTGATATCAGGTGTTCTCAATTGTTTTCCACGTTAGTTTTTGAGACATAGTCTCTCACTGAAACTGAACCTCACCAATTAGCTAGGCTGGCTAGCCAGTGAGCCCCCAGGATCTTCCTGTCTCTGCCTCCCAGCACTGGGATTATAAGTATGAGCCACCACACCACATTTTTTACATGAATGCTGGGGATTCAAATTCAAGTCCTCGTGTTCATGTAACAAGCACTTTTTGAGGAACTATGTGATTGCAGCAAAGTATGGCCAATTGAATTTATCAGAGGGCTAGAGGAGGAATTGAAGCAGGGAGAAAAGGAGGTTTGTGCAGAGGACCTGGTTGTCAGGGTGTGCAGATGCAAAGGTCTCACCTGGTCCCTGGTTGGCTGTAGGTGAAATGAAGAACATGCAGGGTTTGAGTGTCAGTGCAAGTAGGAAAGTCAGGAAGGTGTGCTACTTGCATGGGAGATGAAGAGCTTGAATTTGGACACGTGGTTTGAGGGACCACCATGTTCAGTGGACTTTGAGTCTGAAATTCAGTAGTGACTCAGGCTGAGCATGGTGACTCCCACCTATAATCCCAGCACTGGGGCAGCTGAGGCAGGAGGATCACCAGTCCTAGCCAGCCAGGCAGGGCTACATAAAAACACGACTGAAAAAGATGACAAAGTAGATGCTCTGGCCATTTTGACCATTCAACCAGGATAAATTATTGCCTCTGGTCAGCCCTGACTCAGCTCCACCCTCCACTATGCCCAGTAATAGCCTCTGTCCTTACATACAACTTAATAACTTTCTATCCACTAGGTCCCTTGGACACAGACATGCAGCATTTGGCTCGGGAGACTTCCGTGGACCCAGAATTAAGGAACAGACTACAGAAGTTGAAGTCAAAGGGGGAGCTGGTAGATTGTGAGAAATCAGCCCAGAAACTTCTGAGCTTGCTGCAAAAAGACACATTCCAGTCTGGAGCCCATGTGGACTTCTATGACAATTAAGCCCAGGTCATTGGCCTCCTGGCCTTTCTTCCCTAGTTTTGGGCATAGCCCAGGAAGCCTATTGCTGCTCATGTCTTAGCAATCCTGCAGGGCACAGAAAAGCCCTCAGGCGTAGCCAGTGGAGAGTGGCAGTTGTCAAAAGCCTTCTGTAAGGGGGGGAAGAGAGAGCGAGAGCGAGCTGATGGGTACTGGAGTTCTCTATCCTTTGGAAGAAAGAACGTCAGGGCTGGGATAGCATTTTTCTGA